>NC_135864.1:17011373-17161373 GCF_031162955.1 Sander vitreus
GCTACAGGACATGCTTTGAATTCATGAGATTTAACAATACAGTGTTAGGGACAGATCAGATGGCCAGAGACTTGAGGCTTGACTTGGACTTGCCCCTCAAAGACTTGAGACTTGACTTGGACTTCCAAAAAATGACTTGTGAACATCTCTGGTAGATACTAGTCACTCAGAAACAAGCTTGATTGAAATAAATTGATTTGTTGGTCACACATTCCTGAAGTTAAATATCTCTTGCCAAGCTATGAAGCAAAACCAAACCCTTTTGGTGAATGTGTGTCCTACAGCAAGCGCTCAGAGCGTGAGGTGCGGGGGGCCGGCCAGGTGCTGCAGCTTGTCTGGGCCCACAAAGAGCTGCGCAAGCCTCTTGAGAAAGACGGCTGGAAGAAGACGGACTTCATGGTCAATCTCGGCACCACCAACGGCCCGAGCACACGAGCCAACGGCACCTATGAAGACAGCACCACGCCACTGCTAGACAGAGGTCAGTGTGCAATACATAATATATGGCTGAAAACATGTTGACAGCCTTAAACCCAACATTTAGAAAGTTTAGTTTAACTTGTGACTCTGTTTTGCTTCATCTTAGGGGAAAAGAGGGACATGATTCCACTAAATGACCTCGGCCCTGGTTAGTACATTTATCATCGCTGCTTTTTATCAAGACAAATTCATCAAGATCATGATGAGATGTATGATTTATTTCTCATTCTTGTCATCTTATTTCCTCAGATGCCTACTCTACACTGGACCAGAGGGAGAGGAGACACACTCTGGATGAAACCACAGACACTTTACCGGTATTTTAAATCTTTCTCACGCACATTCACAGGTCTGTCATGTTGGATTGCTCACTTAACTACACTAACCCCTAATTGCCTGCACCACTATGCATACTTTAACCTTTTCCTTTGGCAGCCTTTAAAACTTCACAATTATTGACACTTTTCTCACACTCACTTCCTCTCCCTCTTCTCTCTCTCTGGTTGTCTCTCAGCGAGGGGTGTATGGGGGCAGAAAGGGCTCCTTGCCCCTGTTGGACTCCTACGATGGTTAGCCCTCCCCATCCCCTCTACCCCCCCTCTGCATGTAACAGCATGGTATGTCCAACTCGCCTCTCGTCCTGCATGGACTCTATGAGCTCTGTTCCTTTGTCTCCTATAACTTTCGACCCTCAATAAAACCTGGTCTATGATGCTGTACTGAAACGCTGTGCTGATATTTAACTATATGAGGCCGGATGTGACATGTGTACCTGATGGTATAGTATGCTGCCAGTGGTCCATGCAGTCTGCCAGTGTAAAGATAACCCCAAGGCTGATAATTAAGATTTAAATCCTCAGAATGAAAACTGTTTGTGCATTAGTGTCGTCACAATACCAGAACTTTGACGTTGATACCAATGCTAATTTTAGTATAAAAAGATCATAATTACTACAACACAACAACTAGAAGTAATGTCACAGAAAAACTATTACTTAAAACAGCGTTGTAACTTTTGCTAAAGGGTTTTTAACCTGACACTCAGTGTGATATTTGTCCTCTCAAAATAATGTGTGTATCTTTTCATAGTGGCAACTCCCAGAGTGGTAGTGTGTATTGCCGCCACATTGTGAAATATTTGACTCCACTGAATTTTGCACGTGTCCAGGATCCAAGTACTCAGCTGCTGCTCCATCTTTTGTCACCGGTTTCCATTGGTGTAGGATTGTGTTTCAGTGCACTCCTGTGGCTCTGCAGGGTATTACAACAACATATGACCCAGAATAAAAACCCATTTAATGAATTAGATTTTTTTTTTTTTAATTGCCTGCTATTGAGTAACTTCATATCACTTTTTTAGTATTAAGCTATAAAATAAACTTGTTGGAAGAATGAATTTGGAGAAGTTACTCTGAAATAATAATCCATTAGTGATTACTTGTTACTTTTCTAAAATTGTAACAAAGTCACATTTCATTGTTCTGTATTGAAGTTATCTCGTACACATTTTGTCTGGCTGACCTGTAATTCTACTGTGGCCACATGCAGCATTTCCTCCAGTACAGTTGCTGATGCTGGATGCACAAAATCTTTTTTTGACATATATTAATGCACATTTTAATTCAACGTGCAACAGGATAACTGTTTTAAATTCAATGTGTTGCACAGTTTTCATCAAGCAAGGCTGTGATCGTAGTCTTACGAGTAACTGTCAGTGTGGCATTATTATGGAACCCACGTAACTTCTAGGAAAGGCCCGCCCTACGAAGCAGCTCGATAGGTTGGGGTTAGGCATTGACCTCGAGTGGTTAAGGTTAGGATAGCCTCGCGTAAGCATGGACGCCTGGCCAATAGTAGTGTGTGAAGGCTATTGAAGGGCGGGCCTTGCCTCGAAGTTGCGTGGGTTCCATAATAATGTGTCAGTGTGATTTACTGCAGTGTTTCAGGGAAATCTAATGTGTTTTTATATATATATATATATATATATATATATATATATATATATATATATATATATATATATATATATATATATATATATATATATAATTGTTTACCCCATCAGTGTTTATAAGCTTTCTGAGCTATTGTTTCAAAGGTTACAGTAAAATTCAATACTGAATTCAAACTATATTTAATTTTTCTGGTTATTGTGACTGCACTACTGTGCAGTGTGCCATACCTGTACCAGTTAGTGAGTCTTTGTGTTGCCTCCACGTTTTGTTGTGTAAATTACCCGCATTTTATTTTCCGTGTTCATATTTTGCCTCTGGTTTTAATGAAAGTATTTTTCTCTGTTCCTCTAGAAAAACTGATAGTGTGCATCACCCAGACTGGGCCGTCCCTGCCCTACCACTGCTACTGAGGAGAGAAGATCCAGATGCACAGACTCTCTCCGTCTCACGTTCACCCCTCCCTTTCTCCTCTCTTTCTCTCTCTATCACCACACAGATGGGATTAGAAGATGAGGGTTGGCATCCAAAGAAAGTGGCCATGTTGCAGGCAGAAACGTTTCATGCAACGCACACACACACACACGTACAGAACATACACACCTACTTTTTACGAATTCATTCAATTGTAGCAACAGAAATGAATTCAGTTTTTTAAATCATAATTCTCCTGTAAAGGCAATCACCTGTTGACAATCATTTTTAATTCGGGTGTTGTCCTTTTTTTTTTTTTTTTCTCTCGCTATTGTCAACATTTCGGTAAATTGTCATGCCAACACCTGCATCCTGATGATGAATTTTTACGTAGACTTCTATGTAGGGTATATACTGTATATAAAAAGGAAATGGGATGACTGCATTAGTTTTGGCTCATTTATTTAAATCATCCCTTTACTGGGATTGTTGGGAGGTTTGGGCTAACAGACTGACTGCCGCCCTGTAGATTGAGAATGTTGTTTATATAGGAGTTATTTTCCTGTCTAGAGTTATTTTCTCTCGGTTGGGAAGAGCACAGGTGTAGACAAGAAAAGGGCAGGTGTGTGTATTATTGTCATACAGTAAGCCTGTTACCGTACATGTGTGTGTGCGTGCATGTGTGTGTGTGTGGAAAATGAATATGGACCTTGGAGTGAGTGTTTTTGTGTGCGTGTGTGCACGGACCAGACCCATAAGATGAATATTTCATCCGCTCATGTTGTTTTTTTGGTGTGCGTTTACTCCGCTAACGAAGCCTCTTTTTGTGTTTTGACACCTTAATTTTTCAGACGCATAAAATTGGCACTGAAATGTGAAGCTGGGACCATCGTACACTACTAAACCACTAAAACATTGTGACATCCTGTTTCAGAAACCATTCCTGGCCCAACTGTAAAACATTTACACTATAGACAAAACCTACTTAACGGTTTCTTTATTTAGAAAGTAACAAACACTTCAGGAGGGTCTTTTGGAATAATTATCTCCTATTTAAATTTGTTTTTTTTTTAAATCACTAATGGTGTTTTTTTTTTTTTTTGCAATATAATCGTTCATACTGACATTCTAGTTGTGCCGTTTTACAAAAAACACTTAAATATGGGAGAATTCTTCACTCAGAGGACACTCGATTTTTAACAGACCAATTGGGGAGAGATACTGACGTATAATTTTATTTGGGAAGTGGATAAAAGCACATTTTGGTCTATGATCCATTTGTTTTTACCTTTTTGTTGTATTTTTCCATTTTGTGTCAGGTTTGTTTAAATTTTATTTTGGGTTTGTATGTGTGAGAGCATTATGCAATTTGTTCAACTTTTTAGTTCCAGTTTTACTTCCGAGTTGTTTTTAAGGCAAAAGAGACCAATCATCTTTGTTTAGTTTTTTTTTTACTCTCCACACAGTATATTTGTAATGTTGCCTATCCATGTAAAATTATGATGTACCATTCATACCTGCCTTGGCTCTGAGAAGTTGCTTTTTTCAGTAAAGTATGTAACTGTTAAAACTGTTTTTATAAATAAAGATCTTTTCTTAGACAACTTAGGCAACTTGTGATTGATGTGGCTGTGTGGTGAGGTGAGGTAGGACTGCTGTATCAGGTAGATAAACTCGTCTAATTAAAGTGAGGCAGCCTGTCCGGCTGGGTAATTTCATCCTCTCGCTCTTGTTAAGGCAAACTGCAAACGCACAAACTTGCCACTAGTTAAGATATTCACTCTCTAACATCAATGACGTCCATTTTTTGAGGCTCTAATTACAAAGGCTCGTTATCTGTTAATTAACTGGTGTCGCAACCTATTTTAAACTCGTTACAAACTCATTCATTTCCAAACTTGTCTCCGGTTACACGTGCTGACAAGGATAGCTGCCGTGCGCGTGCGTGACATGTCGAAGGAACACACGAGGGTTGTACATGGACGTGAAAGTGTCTCGGCGTTTCCAGTATGCAACACATGTGGAATTCATCCCACACAGATTGAGAAGCAGCTGCTGGATCACGAGGGCTCCAAGTGCATGTCACAGTGTGAAAGTTTGATATTGGTCTTTATAGGGTTTATAATGAGTATGTGTCGGCCTGTGTTACATACGAAGTCACACAGTTTCACTGAGTGTTAAATTATTAAATGTAAATGATAAAGAACAAAACATGTTCACACTCACAGAACTACTTAGATTAGTGTGTAAAATGCAGGGCCGTAGCTAATCACTTGGACCCTGACGGTCATGGCTATATCCTGGGTGTTTTAGCAACATTGGGGAGTTTATATTCTGCAATTATACACGTGTACGTGGAAGGTATTTTATAGGCTGATCTGGAAGACTAAACTACATTTTATCAATTATTCTGCTGATTTTCCTGAGTAATTGATTATTTAGTCTAAAATGTCAATAAATCGTGAGAAAATATGGCTTTTGCCTTGCAATGAGGTTTAATATCTCTGTTTACATTTCTACCTGTATTTGCCTATTTTTAACCTGCAATTTGGATGTCAATCAAGAACATTGTTTTTCAAATATCACTTGAATAACAAATAAGTTGAAACATATACAATTTGATAAGTAATGAGTTAGGGATGGAAATCAATATTGATGCCTTTCAAATACCTTCCTTCGATGAACAAATGTTTTCGTTTTAGAAAAGTTAGTTTTTCAGTTGATCTATCTATAAATTGCAGGAACGTGTGTGTGTGTGTGTGTGTGTGTGTGTTTTATGCGCATATCTCTCGAACCGTTGGTCCGATGGATTTCAACCTTGACAGGAGTCTTGCTACGGGCACGAGTAAGTGTGGTGCCAAGTTTGATGTTTGGATTAGAAATGCAAAAGATATTGTTAAATATATATCGGTAAAAGAAGCACTTTTGCCGCTCTATCTCCTGGCCACTCCCCCTCTCGCACTGCACAGAGCAGGACCAGACACAGAGAGGGTCGAAGAAAGCAGCGGAGCTTTAGCAGCTGAAATGTAACCTAGACCTCAGACCCACAAAAATGTGTCAGAGTCTTTGACTTTGAATAAACAAACAACAATGTTACCGCCTTTGACTCTTTTCCTGCTTCCAACGTTAGCTACATGATTGCTGGATATACCAAACTAACTTTTCTTCACTTTCCTGGAGCACGAGTGTATAGCTGAAAGGAACATTGCGACTGTTGTGTGGAATAAGGTTGGCGAAAAAAAGGGCGCTACGCTTTTCCGTGTCTATTTTTTCGCTAAGGGACTGTTCATAATTTATTTAAGGTGCCACCAGAGGAATTTTGGGACCTTTAGGCTAAAAAGACTTGACCCCCTAAAATTATTTGAAAAAGAAGCACGACCTTCCCCTTATGTGCTAGCTTGCACTTAGCAAAGATGTATGGATGCCATTTGACTTTTTTACAGCTATGACATACATGCGTTAACCTCTGCATTCTCATCTTACACATCATACTCCTCTGTTATGGTGTGGTGGCCATTTCAGTACATTTACTCACTAACATAGTTGTGAAAACACAATAAGCATGGAAACTAAATGCACACTTCTTGCATTACTGCATTACTTCAAATACTAAGTTACTCCTCTAGTAAACTAATATTCATATGAAATAAAACAAAACATTGAGACCATTCAACAAAGGACACTGGGAAATAACCAATTCAACACTGGTTGCTATGGACTCGTCACTAGGCTTTCTCAGTCATTGTATATTTAGCACATAGGTAAAGCTGCCGAAGCTGAACATTATATTCCAAAACATATATGTTTATTTTTAAAGCAGATTTTAAATTACATTGTAACAATTTAACAATTCGCCCTTATGAAATCCAGTCACGGCACGGCTGTCTTGGAACGCAATAGACAGACGTGGCGGAATGTCCCGACACTTAACTTCAACTAAAATGTAACAGTGAACAATCAGTGTTGGACCTACAGTCTGTTGAGATGCCTCTCCAAACTCACCATAAAACGTTAAGACACGTTGAGAAAAAAGATCCGTATTTTGCCGTAATCCAATGACACGAAAAAAAAGTAATCCACAGCAATCAGTAGATCCACAAACAGAGTCACGGTGTATCCAGCAAGGCGTCACATTCACCAGCCAGCTCCAAACAGTTGAACGAGGCCTCTCCACTTCGCCGTTTAAACAATGTGGAATAAACGTATAAAAGTCCAAATCTACACAAAACCCAATCAGTAAGTTAGTAGTATGATATACAGGGGAGTTGCATATGAAGTGGTTTGTAAGTCATTTTGGGGTACAATTTGGTTTTGATGAATTCTACAAGCAGCAATACCACAGGCCAAGCAATCGGTCCGTTCCAAACACACATGTTCACACATTTTCAACGGGCACTGCACTAGTTTCATCAAACATTCAATACTTTAATTACTCAACACTTTCAATACTTTATGCAGTGCACAGATTTTGGTTGGTATTCAGAATATATATAAAGATATTTACAGTGCTTTAGTACAGAATTCACCCTTTTTATTTCCCCAGACGATGTTCCCATACTAAGCTGCAGCAAAGGGATCATAGGACCTGTTCACTTATATTGGAATCGCATCAGGAAGGAATTTCTTTACATCTAGTATGGAGACGAGGAACAATTGCAGCAACAAATACCTCCCGAGACGTACATGTGAGTATTGTTTTAAGACCGAAAAACGCAAACCTATCCTTTAAGGTTTGCTACTCAGCCCTATAAAGTATAATGTTTCCATATCAAGTTTCTCCTTGTTATTCCTTGGAGTGTAGATATAGGTTTGAAACAGCATTTAGACCTTCATCTAGGAATATATATATATATATATATAATATATAATAAAACAGACGAGAGGTGGGGGTACATTGGGGACTCATGGCCCCAGTATACTGCATCTAAAACCTTGGCTACAGCCCTGCTAAGATGTGAAGTGTAAAGTGTCTGTAGGTTAATAAAAATCCTATAGCTGCACCTGCCACACTGTCATATTAGAGCTGTCATATTAGAGCTGTAAAAACCTGCAGAGAAACATTAATGGTTTTGTCCTCTAGCTGCTACACCCATATGAGTGACAAGTGCGTGCATATGTCTTCGTTAGTCACTGAATGTGTGAAATGCTTGTAAGACGCACACATGCACACACCCTTCCTTAAATTTGAGACCACCTAACGCAGCAGATTCTCCCTCCCTCCCTGTGTCCTGTCATTTGGTGTCATATCTATTTAGGGCTCCCCCGCTGTTCTTCATTTCCTCTCAATTTCTCTCTCAAGCTCAAATAGAAGCAGCAACATTTAACTCCAGCACACAAGATGCAGGAGAAACTGCCGGGAGGATAAGACCAAAGGAATATAACACATGTTCAGAGAGGAATGATTGTTGGAAGGAATTTAGCACCGGATTCGTCACAGCGAGCCAGCGTCCACTTTCGGGACAGCACCTGGTCTGTGGGAAACCACGCCACAGGGAGATAATGTGAGGCCTACTGCTTCCTTCCACATGATCCCTGAAGCTGATTTGTGGAGGAAAGTGAGTACTTGCTGATCAGTTTAAGAGTGACGAGCTGCTCAGTCTTAAATTGTAACTCATGGATTCCCTCAGTGTCCCTAGTCCGTCCACTTCAAACTCAGATGACGAGTCCCCCAATTGCACACAGCTCCCGGATTCCTCCCGTCACACCTCCCACACCAAGAAGCAGAGCTGCCTGGGTTACGGGGTCTGGGTGGCCTGGGACCACCTCAGGCCCTTCATCCCCTTTTTCCTCATCAGCTTCATGGTCGTGGCCCTCGTCTACCTGATGCAGGCCATCATCTTCGGGGGGCCCTTCAAGGATCCGTACTTCTTTGTCAAGTTCAACGAACGCTGGCCCCGGCCCACTCTGGGCCAACAGAACTCTCCAACACCTACCAAATTTTTCAGTCCGGTCCCCTCCTCATCCTTCGAGCAAGTCCTCTTTGAACTGCACAGAGACAACGAGACAATGTGAAGTGTTTGATTACAAAAACTGGAGGAAATGTTTCTTTTCTCTGTGGATATGAGCTCACTAGGGATTTCACCAGCTCTTAGTGCTATTTAAAGCACAGAGACTGATACGTTGATTATGTTTATGAGTAATTTATTATTGGCTGTATGTGGAATGCTGTATATGTTAAAGCTGCACTGGGTAGAATGCAAAACAAAAATGGCAGAATTTGAAGTAGAGTGAAACCTCTTCCTGCAGCTCTCCCTCTCCCCAATTTGTCGCACAGGCAATGCATGCCCAGAACAGCCAATTGGAACGCTTTCTCTCTCTGAAATGACCTGTGATCGACCAGAGTCTCCCGAGTTTTTTGTAGCCCAAAAACGGAGCCAAGGTGCAGAAGTCTAGTTTTCTCTCAGACCACTTGAAGTACAATAGGCTGAAGGATTATTATGCAACTTTTGCCCAACAACACGAAAAATAAAGTGCCTACCACAGCTTTAACCTACTTGTCCTTTTTACCCCAGGACTACTTATGTTACGGGTTGGAAAATAGCATGTAAGACTAGGTGAAAACATCTTCCAGCAATGTGCAGCTGTGCTTCTCAAATCATCGAAAACTAACGGTTTGCGCCAGTCTTTTTCTCTTTGTGATTGGGCCATGATTATTTAACAACCTTTTCAATTCCACAGTGCCTTCCTGTGGAACGCACATTATTAACGTAGTTTGTCTCAGTAGTAACTTTTTAAATGTTTTATTTAGAAAGTGTCTGCCTGATATGTACAGTAAAGCACCAATTACATCATACGTTTGGCCTGTATTTCAGTCTGTGACAGTAGATGTTAAGGCTTGAGCAAACAGTATTTTCCTGAAGCTAATATGACGCTTCAGCAGTCTGTGGTGGACAAATGGAGTGGGAGTCTTCCAAAGTTGCTGTCTTTATAGTTCAGAATTCACACTTTTGTGACTATCTCTCCACCATGGCTTGGCAAAAGATTTTTTGTAAGTTACCAACTTGATTTGAGTAATTCAGACTGCTGAAGACTCACACTAGCTTCAGCTGAACTTCAGAGGTTATTTTGCACAGCGCTAGGACTGTGGAGGATTGTGTCCCCTATAAACAGCTATAAGCTAAAGACAGAATTCATCTGATGTACAAGAAATCATTTATCATGTCTAACAAGTTGAAAGGCACGTAACATATCGTAAAACTCGTTAAGATACCTGTAATGATCAAACAGGGATGCAGGCAGTAGACATTCAGAATGTGTACAAGACAACGGGTGGATAAAAATAACACCTTGTTAATTTGTTTATTCATGTTACACAGGAACAGGATATCCAAGGTCGGTCATTCAAATTGTTTACCCCCAAGAAGATCTTACTGTGGCAGAGTTGGGTGGTAACAACTAACACAGGGTAATGTTTTCTTGTGTCACAGTATGGCGTGTCTTCAGCCACAGTAATGTGCCATGTATAGGGGTTCACTACACTCCACAATAGAAACTAAAAACATCCTTCAGATTTCCAGTTTTTAAAACGTTTAACATTTTTCTGAAATGTATTGCTGTCTTCTACAGAAAAATTTGCAACATTTCTTTTTTTTAGTAACTATTTAAGTGGATGCTAACCCCCATTTTGATTAAAGATAGTTTATCAAAGCAAGATTACTGCATATAACTTTTGTTGAACAGCAGCTACTGTGGTCTCAAATGACCACTGTGGGTTAATGGTGACTATTAAAGTGTAGTGTAACAGTAGCACAAATAGAGAAGTCATCAAACCAACTAAGTAGTCCCAGCTACACAGAAATGCATACTAAAACTTTGCTAACATTAGCTAATAGCCACCATAAGTCACACAAGACCAAGTAAGGCTGTAGCAGCAAAGAGGCTCTAGTTTGTGGTGCTGGTATATTAAGAGGTGCATTTTTTTATATTTTAAAGAAACATCTCAAAGTTCACTGCAATACAATTTAACAGCAGAACAAACTAAAGCCATAAAAATGACCATAAAGTTGAATCGACACCTCGCTAACAAAAATCAAACCACATTCATGATGGTAGTTTTAGCTAGGTAGTGGTAGAAGAAGTATTCAGATATTTTACTAAAGTAAAAGTAGCAGTACTACAGTGTATAAATGCTCTGCTTGTTACAGCAGTAAACGTCATGCATTCAAAATCTTACTTGGGTAAAATTACATGACATCGAAATATATTAAAGTACTAAAAACAAAAACAAAAGTACTCCCAATTGCCCAATTTATGTGAACATCACTTTAATGTTGCTGCTAATTTTATATATATAAGTAATTTTACAATATATCACAATTTATTAGTTTTGTATAAAAACTGTATATTGTATTGTATTGTATATTATTGTATAAATAATCTAAATATGCAAAGTAACATGCAGGCTACGTTCACACTGCAAGTCTTAATGCTTAATTCAGATTTTTTTGCTCAGATCCGATTTTTTGTTTTGCTGTTCACGTTGCCTTTTAAAATGTGGCCTATATCAGATTCCAGTGTGAACTGTTTGTGGTTTCGAACCCGCTTGCACAAAAGAACAATAACAATGATATCAGACGCAGCACGCTGTTGCACTAAAGTTAGGGAGGTTATGGAGGAAGTAAGCATTTTCGCTTTTATTTCAAAATGTTTGTGTAATGGCAGCCATGACATTAATGAGCAGGTGCTAAGGAGGAGAAAAATGAAGAGAAAGAGAGCCAAATTGGCTATTTTGACCTTTTGCGGAGTTATGGCTGCAAATTCACTACAGAGGCCTGTGTGTCTTTTCAAAAACGGAGCGGTTACGGTATGATCCTTCTAGTTTTGATTGAAGTATCTTCCCATACATGAATTAGGTCTACCAGCTCACTCTCCCTCCACTGACTTGCTCCATCACTGTTCTCCATTTTGTAGGCCTAGTCAAGTTTTTAATTTTACTGTCTGTGTCTAGGGCTAACTCCCGCCGGCGTGTAATTGTGACAAATGTCACAACGATGTAGATTGGCGTAAAAGTTGCATCAAATCCACCTTGGTTGTTCACACTGCGGCCGCATTGAAAAAAATCAGACCTGGGTCTGATTCAGGATCACATATGGGAGTGGTCTAAATCTGATTTGAAAAAATCAGATCTGGGCAAGATTTGAGTGTTCATACTACTTCTGAAGAAATCTGACCTGGTCACTTGACCCCAAAAAAAAACAGATTTGGGCCACTTTTGCCTGCAGTCTGAACTTAGCCATAGTAACTAAAATTTACAAATAAATGTAGTGGAATAAAAAGTACAATATTTGTCTCTGAACTGCAGTGCAGTAGAAGTATAGAGTAGCATAAAATGGAAATACTCAAGTATAGTACAAGTACCTCAAAATTGTAAGTACAGTACTTGAGTAAATTTACTTAGCTACTCTCCACATATGGTCTGAACCATAGACTGTTAAACGCCACAAATCTAGAGGCTAATCTTTTTTAAGCGAAAAGGGAAGTAGCAGAAGTGAACTATCTTGTGTTTAATGTTGTGTATGTACTCTTTGACTGTCCGTTGCTGTACTTGTGTCGGCTGTGTGGTGACACTCCCGCCCCCTGGTGGCGTAGGGACACACGACAGAGCACCGTTGCTGTTTGATGACCACGCTGACCCGTGGATGACCTCTCCAAAACGGACAGAAAAAACTACTGAAAAACAAAACGATATACTGTCTGTCAATCTCACATTGATATATATATATATATATATATTTTTTTTTTTAAACGAACTAATGTTATTTATTTGACCTGGGAACGGATTTATAAGGTGCATTGAGACGGTGAGTGAAGGTGTCACACCGTTACAGCCAGCCTGGAGAAAGTAACTTTAGTTTAAACTGCTCAGGTTGTCCTCAGAAGTGTAGTTAGAACCAATAGTGTAATGTGCATGCCATGTTAACTAACAGGTGGTCTGTTATGACTAGTTTACAATCTGGTTGAGTTGTGCACAGCTAGCTGGCTGCTAGCTGTCAGCAGTGATGCTAACCTGCAGGTGTGCAGATTAGTATTCACTTCTAACGTTAAAGCACCAGTTCTTGATTTAACCCATTACAGAGAACTATACATCTAACGTTACTATCATCGAAGAAAAGAACGTTTTAATAGCATTTGTAATGAACAAAATGCTCCTCTAACAATGGGGTTCAGAAATAAACCGACATTTAAGGCTGTTAATATCCGTTAAGAAGTACTCAATGTTGGATTAAATGTGCAAAATGTAATACTACTAATTACACAGTTCTCTTTCAAAATACGTATTAAAGCCAGAAAACAATGCCTATCAAAATATAGCTACAGTACTTACTCAAGTAATCTGTATACAAATAATACAAGTACACAACTTCAATGTATGATATAAGTTTAATACATCCAACACCATGTTCAAGTAGATCTCTTAAGTAATTGGGGCTGATACTGCAATGTTTTTCTACAAATTCAGCATTAACCGAAAGAAGAAAATTTGCAAAACACAGACAAGACCCTACTCATATTAGCCTGGCTTATCAAACAATTAATTGAGTCATAATAAATCTGATCAATACAACAGTATTTAAAATAAATAAATATATGCATATGGACTGATGATGTTTGTATTGATTACTATCGGTTCGAAGTCAAGCCTTTTTCTCACTTGTGGGTACCAGAATAAATTGGTGTATGAAATCGAATTAAGTCTCTTATTGAAGCCCTTGGTTTGTTGATGTCTGATGAAGCACTAAGCAAAATGTGTTGCTCATGCCAATGTTAATAAAAGAGTTTTGACCATGTACTTTTATGGGCTGCATGTGCAAAACACCTGTGTTTTATTGTTTGCAGTCACACTTGTGTAAAAAGATATATTTGCACCAAATACAACCTGTCATTATCTTTATTAATTCTCCCTCACTCTCCTCTCTGCTCCTCCTCTGAAGTGAATGGGAAGATGTGGTGCTACCAAAAACCGGGGTTTGAAGCCCTCCTCATCGCTGAGCTGCAGAAACAGCAACAGTGCAGCCAGTTCTGTGACACTCTGCTCAAGACAGAAGGTATAAATACTCTAATAATAACAGTTAAATTACACACACATTAACACACATCCTTTATCCTAGTTTCATGTAGTTGTGGGGGCTATTATCATTACTGACATCTTTGCTCTCCTCCAGGCATATCAGTACCAGCACACAGTTGCATTCTCTCAGCTATCAGCCCCCACATCTCCTCCGCTCTGTCCTCCGCGCCCCCGCCCCCTGCAGGACAGAGCCGTCTCTTGGAGTTTCGGCCTCTCGGCGCCTGCACCTTGCTCCACATGGTCAGACTGCTGTACTGTGGGGAGATGGCAGGAGAGGGGGAGAATGAAAAGCAAGAGGCTATTTCTGCTGCAGCCAAGCTGGGCATCCACGGGCTTGTGGAGGTCACAAAGAGAGATCATAAGAGCAGAAAAGAGGAAGGAGAAGGCTGCCATACGGAGGTAGGAGTGCAGACGGAGCCCCTGATGCCTGAAGAGAATGACGGGAGACGGAGCAGGTGGAGGAGAGAAGTGAGGGATGGGAGCACCTTCCTGTGGAAAGCGACACAGTCAGATGGTGAAAAAGAAACATGTACTCAGACAGAGGAGCAGCAGGTAAACACAGGTCCCCCTTCTCACCCAGAAGCCACCTTTGAGACCATTGATATGGCTGCTCTCCAGAGTTTTGGAATGACGGACTACCATCTTGTTCCCCCTGAAATTCCCTGCATTCCCATATCCCTCGTCTACCCACCAGATGAAAACCAAACACACCAACCCCTATCTGCTTTCGTAGACTCTATGCAAGAATCCACAGCAGCTGAACACACATCTGTTCCTGTTGTGGCGACGCCGCATGCCTTTGTCCCCCCACCCCTCCTTCCTTTTACCAGCCAAGTGACCTCGTGTGGTGCTGCCTCTCAGAGCTGGTGGGGAGCTTCCAGAAATGTTGCAGCAGCGGAAGAATGGGAGGATGAGCAGTTAGAGCAGTTTCAAGGCAACATCCCAGGATACATCAGCTACTTCCTGAAACCAGACAAGGAGGAGGGCTCCTGCAGGGGGCGAGCAAGGAGTAGGCGGGGAGCAGGGGTGGGAGGTGCCAGGAGAGCCGGGACGGGTGAGAGAAGAGCCAGGAGACCACGAGCAAGAACAGCAGGGAGGGGAAGAGGAGGGTTAACTCAGACAGTGGATGTGCAGGAGGTGGGGGTGAGCAGGCTGCAGAACTTGTTCCTGCAGAGGTGGGGGCTGAGGGCCTCCATGACGGGTCAGGGTGGAGGAGCTGCAGGCAGGAAGTTGTACCTGAAGACCAGAGAGCTTCTGAAGCCAGCCAAGGGGAGAAGAGGGCGCGGCAAAGTGTGGGAGTTCATCCAGAGTGGAGATGTGCCGCCGTACAGTGAGGGAGGAGGTAACACACAGCGTGGGAGGAGGAGTACAACGCAGCAGTTTAACCAGGTGAGACATAACGCAGCGGTTTTAGCTTGTAGTAATATGATATAATGTCTACAAAGTGGCCTCTGCAACCCGACCTATTGGTTAGAAAATATATTGGGTCCAGCTCTGATTGGTTAATTAAGATGTACCAGGAGTGTTCTGACCAATCATTTAGTTTAAAGAGGATCACAACTCTACTCAGTGATTTGTGAATTGACTCAGATTCAGTCAGAAGTCAGTTTAGCACTATGACACATTTTTATTTCCTTGTACATATGCACTTTGTATTGTAATTAACGTACTTTTTCTCCCCGGTTACAGGATGGTCTTCCTGTTGGCAGGGTTCGGAGGGCGAGAGCCAAACCAACAACATCAGTTTCCTTTTCTTCCCCTCACTTTACATGCTCCAACGCTCCAACCTTATCTGCATTCAGCCCCGCCCTACAGCCTTCTCCGTCACCTGGCCTGCAGTCCGCAGCCTCTTCATCCCTCCTCCACAGCACCTCCCTCCCTCCGCCACCTCATGAGGATCATCCCGAACACTTTGATCGTCTGCTGGAGGAAGTGATGATGGGTCTCGACATTTTACCAAACAACCACGACGGTGCTCCACATTCTCAGTCTCCTCTTCCAACCAGAGGCAGCCGTTATGCCTATGGCTCCTGTGGCAATACTTTGGCCCAAAACAAACAACAAGGCTGTGCCACTGGCTTCCTGGAGGCAAATACAGGTTTTCACGGGTCCACACATGTTGTTGCTGTAGCAAGAGGAGCTGGCAGCTCCAGCTCTGCAATCAGTGAGATGCCCGTTTTGCAGCAGCAGGGAGAGGGAGAGCTGAACAAGATGCTGGAGCACTTCCTCCAGTCCTTTGAGCAGCACGTCGACAGCTTTACTGCCAGGGACGAGGTGGAGATGTGTGGTCAAAGCTGCACAGAGGCTAGCCAGCCTCACACTGTCCTTCGCAAATACCGAAAATCCAAGACCCCTCATACCCCTCATCTACAGAATACACACACACTGCATCCAGCCAGACACTCTCAAATAACTGAACTGCAACAGAGCGATGAAACTGAAACACTGCGGAGATGTTCACAGCCACGCAAGGCTTCTGCTTGCAGTGCCGCTCCCCCCAAACATACCGAGGGATCACCGGGGAAAGTCAGAGTGCCAGCCAAACGACGGAAAAGGGTGAGGAAACCAGTGTCATCAAGTGACGCAAAGATCAAAAGCATTCATGACCGAGGAGACAAGCAGCTGACGCAGATGCCTGTGGTGAAACTGGAGAGGAGTGGCCCGCTGCCAGCCCGAGTTACACTGCACAAACCCAGCTGTCCAGAAGTCCAGGTGACAAACATTTCTAACTACTCTCAAATAATGCTTCTGCTGAGGTCGGCTGTCACGATCATTCGAGTCAAAGTCGGATAACTGATATTAATCGAAGAGTATAATTGGATTGTGACAGCCACAGAATGAGAAAGAAAATGTATCACATGGTTTGTCTGTCCGTATATATATTTTTCAGAAACCGGCAAAAACAAAGACCAGTGCATCATTCCGGAAATACCCACGTGACCACTTGTCTAAAATGGTTCAGCCATTCTCATGGAGCACAAAGATGTACCCAATCAGGAGTAGGTTTAGAGAAGCACATATCATGGTGAGCATTGACCTTTCCCTCTAAGACCTTAGGCAAATGTGTATTCCAAACATGTTCTCTTTGAAGAACGAGGCGCCATGTTTTAAGCCACACTGGCAGCGGGGTTCTCAAGATGGCAGTGACTGAAATATCAACAACTATTGGATGGATTGCCATGAGAAATTTTGTACAGACATTCACACTAACCCTTACTTTTCCTCTAACACATCCAGCAAGCCAAAGTGTTCACTTATCCTGAGAAATATGAGATATTTCTCAAAATAGATTGGCACAAACTTTGTACAGACATCTCAGGATGAGATGGCCAAGAAGCCTGCTAACTGTCGAGATCCTTTATGTTTTTGTGTAGCACAATCATCACTTCGTCCAATACTCTGGTTTATGACCAAATACCTGTAAAATGTAAGACATTCCCAGCAACTGCATTTTGTGTTTTGTGCTAATTAACAAATGTTAGCATGCTAACTCGATAAACTAAGATGGGGAACATGTTAAGCATTATACCTGCTGAAAAATCAGCATGTTAGTATAATGACATTAGCGTTTAGCTTTAAAGCACCACTGTGCATAAGTACAGCCTTGCGGAGCTGCTAGCATTGCTGTCGACTGTTGGTTTTGTTTTTGTATAATTCATTATGAAGTTAATGTGTTTTAAAGGACAGCCTGCCCTTTCTTGAGGAGCCACCCTCAGCAGGCCTACCAAGGCGAAGCAGGCCAAAGAAAAATGGACAAATTCTCAGTTTTTCGAATGATGAGAGTTCAACACCACCAATTCAGCCACAGCCTGTGGAGCCCTGTTGCGTTGATGAACAACTAGAGAGAAACCAAGAGAGACATGAAGAAGAATTGACTGTCCAGCCACAGGAAGAGGCAGCGGCACCAGCAAGCAGGGGAGAGAAGAGGGGAGCAGAGTCAGAGAAGGAGACAAGTGATGTAGCCACTGTGGCCAAGAGGGTTTGCTTTGAGCGAATGGCCCAGCTGACCTCTGAAACATGCACACCAAGCTCTGAATCTTCAGACTTTGTCTCTGAACCAGCAAACAGAGAGCTACGGGATGTTTCCAGTGTAGGGGATTGCTTACAAAGGGAACAACTGGAGGAAGAACCAGTGCGGAGAGAAATCAAACTCAGGGAGACTGTGGGAAGTTTGATGGATGAAGAGATGCAGAGCAGCGATGATGAGATCATCGATGTGGATGGACCGACTCTGTCGCCTTTTGTCAAAGTGAGGCCTTCTGTTTCACCCTCCTTACATTCAGCCAAAGAGCTCAGTCTGGGGTCGACGGGCAGCCGGGAGGAGGACGACGACGAGGACATTGATGTGATTGGCGGTGCCAGTCCCGCTCCTGATCCGGTGATCATCAGCTGGACAGAGTCTTCAGAAGAGGAAGTAGATGAGGATGAGGATGTTGATGTTGTCGGTGAAAAGACAGACTACGCTTCATCGGCGGGCTTGTCTACTGTGAGTACAGGTGAGCTTGTTAACAGAAAATATCAGACTGAGGTGCTCTTACATTAGCTTCTGTGACGTGCAGTTTTCTTTTCTACCCGTCTTCTTTAGTTTGTGTTATTTCCAACATTTCCCAGAAGACATTCCTGAATTTGTTTCATTTGGTGAGTTGCATGACGGGGAGAGAGATAGAGATCAAGACGAAATGTGGTTCATCATCATAAATGTCTTCTGTTTTTATTGCGTCCACCTCCATGTGCAAACACACTGACAATCACGTGAAGGATTTTTGTTTTCCTATTCTACCAATGTTTAGGAAAAGAAGAGTTGTGAGCAACATGTTAGCTATTTGTTTGGATTGAACGAAAGGAACGTTTATTTTTTTTAAATCTTGAACGTGCATCATGATGCATAAACAAACTTTAATCAGTAACAGTTTATATGCAGCTATTCAGTTTCAGCTCTTGAGTTGAGTATACAGATTTAACCATTGTCAAACTGTTAACGGTGACTGGAATCGTTCATTCTTTTTGCACTTTAAAGATATTTAGCCATTGACTATGTAGAGTTACAGAGTTGTTACTGCTGTGTTCAATAATTTGTGATTGTTAAGCAGATGTGTTCAGCAAAGTTTGTGTCAACTGTCAAGTGTTGAAAACAAGACTAACCAAGCAGTTTAGAAAGAGGTTCGCTGCAAAGAAAATCAGGTTGATGTACCGTCAAAGGAATTAAGAGTGTTTTATTAGTTGTGAATATGACTATGACTGTATTAGTTGTACATATGATTGATAATGTCAGCCTCTGTTCTGCCACAGTTTGTTTTAAATGTTCCAGGAAAACTTGTGTCTTCCTTGTTTTACTCTCAGGTTATGTTTGATAATGTTCCCTGTGGCACTTTTGAATCTCGGACTCTGATTTCTAGAATAAAAAACTTTTCTCTAGTTCCTGCAGCAGCTCTATTCTGTGACTCCAAATGCACATCTCTGGAAATGAGGCTCATCTTCAGGGTGTAGATTTCATTTTAAAATGTACAAAGAATTTAAAATACCAACACAACATGTATTTAAATCAAAATGTCCAATAATCCTAGAATCACAGTCAACTAGTGTTAAATACGCATTGTTAGCTCATATTTCGCTTCAGTTTTAGTGTCCCCAGGAAATTTCTGCTGCGTTGGATTGGACGTGTTTGTGTTGTCTGTGTGTAGCACATTTCTTTATGTTGCATAGTGTCAAAATGGCAAATTTCTCAACATGCTTCTCAATTTTATTTATTTGCAACATTTTTGTTTTGTCAGAGTGGTGAAGATATTTTCTTCATTTTGTTGTGTTTTGTTCGTTTGCATGTTGTTGCGTTCAGCTCTCTCAGCCACCATACTAAACCGTGTCAGTAACAAACTGCATGAGATGATGCTCCTATTCTGTCCTTTTCCCATTAGTCCTCACCTTCCTTTACATTATGCTGTCTGCCTAATTTAGCACCTTAGATTGGCAGGTAACCCTTTAAATGCCGATAATCATGTGGCTGCAAGTAAGGCGGCTGTAAATCTTGTTTGACTTTGTTTCAGTATCAAGACATCAATAGAAACGTATGCAACTACTCCTGCAACATATTGAGTAATGTCTATAGACATTTTGGTAATTTTTCCCCCATTGTGAATACTTTCACAATGAAAACCCATTGCAACCATAACCCCTGTTCTCTGTGAAGAGAAAAACTTTGTTTACAGGCACCTTTTAAACCCTGCATATTTTATGTAATAAAACAAGATTAGATGAAGTGAAAATTAGTTTATTAGTTATCAACCTCCTACACAACAACAGAACACATCTGAGCTGCACTGAGGAGACCTGGCCGTGATGCCGTGTTGTAGCTTCATCTCCCCTCTGTTTGGATCCAGCTCACTGAGGAATTGCTCTAGTCATCGCCCAGCTCAGGTGAGGAGTACAGCGCAGGTGTGTGTGTGTGTGTGTGTGTGTGTAGGGACCTCCAAACCAAATAAAAAGACACAGTGTGAGTGTCAGTTATGTCAGCAATGTGTTTGTGTGTGTTTCCCTGTGCTTTAACAGTGCGATATTGTCTTTTATCACACTCTGGCTGCGGCTGTAAATCAGTAGTGGTGTTGGGGCGGCTGTTGCGGCTCAAGTCAAGAGGAAGGAAAGGATTGAAGAGAGAAGGAAAGAAAGAGGAGGGGGTTTAGGGTGAAGGGAGTGGGGTCCAGGGGAGCTGCTGTCTCATTCTCAGCCTGTTCTCTCAGTGCTGGATGCGCCTGATGGACTGGATCTGGGGGGTCTGGCAGTGGGAGCCCCAGTTCCTCCAGTGCTGGTAGTCTCCACTGTGTCTCTCACACTCCATGATGTACTGCTGGCCCCTGTAGCCAGGGTGCTGGTAGCACACAAAGCTGTGGGAGAAGGAAACGAGGGTTAGTGGGACTATTTTAAGAGCTGCTGTGACAAATGTGGGAATTTAGTACACGCTTGGAGCTTGTCTGTTGCGTATAATACAAGCTAATGAGGGACTGTAGTGACAATGTACATGTTTATTTGTCAAGTGATAGTTTGACATAGAACAGAAACTAAGATGGATTTGAAATGGATGTTTCAGTGTAAATCACCTGGAAAGTGGAGGGGCATTTGTAAAAGTGTGTCCTGATAAAATGCATCTTATCAGTGCTGTTCACACAATCCGATTCACTATAACTTACGCGCCGCACTGCACGTGCATGGAGCCAACTTCAGGCATCATCCAGCCCATGGCCTGCAGAGAGGGGTAGTCGTCACAGATCTCCACACTGCGGCCCATGAAGTTCTCCCTCTCAAAGATCATCATGCGGCTGCTCTGGTGGGACTGCAGGAGATAAAAGAAACCGTTGGATTTTGGACTCCTGAGGTAATTGTTGATTGTCACCTGAAGACTAAGAGACAGGATGTAGGCCTACTCACAGCGCAGTAGATGGGGCGCAGAGACATGAGGCGCTCCACATGGTAGGAGAGTGAACCACTGTAAGCGTCCCAGTGGGGGTACTCTCCTCTCTCCAGGATGAACTGTTGTCCCTGGAAGTCATGGTGCTCAAAACCCACCCAGCTTTTCAGAGAGAGAGAGAGAGAGAGAGAGCTGTTAACATCCCTTTACTGTATGTCCATCTGAAGACGTTTGTTTCTGTAACCTAACAGTGTGTGTCTTTGATATTTTGAAGACAAAAAATGGTATGTTTCCAAAATGGATTTTGGAGAGTTAACACATCTCTTTTTCTACCAGGCTTAAGAGCTACAGTACACAACCACGCGGCTCTCTTTGCATAGGTAGCAACTCAATTGTCTCATTGCTTAAAGCTTCCCACATGACTCCTCTTGTCTGGGGTGGATGTATTAGGGGAAACACAAGGGGATAATAGTTTTCCTTGATTCATCCTATCAGTGTATTTCATTACCGTTTTGTACAATCAGAATACTGAGTCTCATTTTTGTCTTGTTTTTACCAGAGTAAAAGTTTGAGAGACTTACGCTCCGCTCTCCACCCTGATGGAGCGGATGTTGTCCAGTCCGCAATCCTGAATGTTGCAGCACTCAGAGGTGAACTCCAGGCACTTGCCCTGGAAATGCTCCTGCTCGAACACAGTCACCTGAAGGAGAGGAGCAGGGGATGCTAAGTATTAGTTGGCAATAAGGTTGTTTGGGTCATCCTCCTTTACCTCTCAGTATCATGCAGAATCACTGAATCTGTGCTCAAGATTGTTTACCTTGAAGAAAGGAGCCATGCCCATTCCTGAGTTGACCAGCGGCTGCATCATTGGGGACCTTGTAGTTCTGTACATCTTTACTCCTGAGGTTCAAATGAGAACAGAGAAAAAAGTGAATTAAGGTAGAGTAATAAGCAAGAAGATATGGGGGAAACAGTGTCGGAGAAGAAATGTCCTTTAGAAACACTATTTGGCATGTTTTTCTTAGTGTAACACATGATGGTGTTCAATTTCCACTTACAGGAACACCACAAAAATCATTTGGCCGATAGGCAGCTACAACTCATCTGAACTCAAACATATGGAGGCCAAAACACTGTTAATTTACTTATTTTTTAGGCTTTAAAAAAATCAGAAATCAGAAATACAATTCTGAATTAAATGTGTTGTACAGGTGTTTCAGAAAGTGCTTTTGGTTTTCGGTGTCTGTGTGAAGCAGCTGGAGTGCACCTGTCTGTCTGATCCTGAGCTGTGTTGAGAGCAGAGATGCATCCTTACCTAGATTGGCACTTTATTGGAAGAGTTCGATAGTGGTACGAGCCTACGGCCTGCCTCGCGTAGAGCTTTGAGAGAACCTGGCGCTACAGTTTTATACCGACGGTCGGGGAGCGCGCCTGCTGGTGCGCGTCCACGGTTCTGATTCGGCCCATGCACACCGCCCATTTGGAACAGCGGTAGCGCCAGAAGCGAGGCGCGTCCCCTGATTGGCTGCGTGGCTGCTGGATGCTGTTGTCCTGCTCCAGCGGGGCCAGCTCAGCAGATCCCATAGTGCTACTGGTGCTCCGAAACAAAAGCGCTCCGGTATGTTCGGATCCCGGTCAGCAGTCCAGCGCGTGCCCTGGCACAAAGGGCCGGGGTCGGGGAGGAGAATGTGGGGATTAACGGCGGAGCAGAGAGGCACCGCGGGGGACAGAAGGCGATAACTGGGTGGCTCTATATTTATGTATAGAAAGGCCAGAGAGCGATAAATTTCATTTTAGTGCTGTTCACACAATGGCATGTCACCAAACGATCTTGCGTGCGGTCCTTCAAGGGTGCAGGTATACACACCTGTGTACACACAGATGTGTGGAACTCCCATTACACTTTTGTGCACTGAATGCAACAGTTACTGATGAACGCTTCCCTGCATTCACATCCCACAAACTACATCAAACATACCAAAATAAATCACCTCAGAGTATGTTTGGTTGAAGAAATCCTGTCCTATCAAACGTGGGTCTGTGGTTTTACGCCTATATGTGGGGGTCTTCCAGATGAAAGGTTTGGGAACCTCAGACCTTCAAGTGAAGAATTTCATTCAGATGTATGTATCACACATGCATTTCACTCACTGACATTATCATGTAGCCTGGAACATTTCTATTCAATTACATTTAACTTTAGTCAGTTTATGTGCATGCAGTTTTAAAGACACACACTCATGTAGCCACAAATGCAATCAAGCCTGAAGAATGAAGAATATGAAACATGAAACTAAATTACTATGATTTAGGGTACATTATATTTACCCTCTAAAAGTTGATGTCAGGAACATCAACTTGTATGTCATTAGTTCTGTTAGTAACTGGTCCTCAGTCTGTTCTCCTCCTCTGCCTCCGCCCATCCCCTCTGTCCGTCCCTCTCTGATGATGTGGGGTTTCTTTTGTCTCGCGTCTCTGACCTCAGCAGGTTTGTTTCTCTCTCCATAATCCCTCTCCCATGGGCGCCAGAGTATAAAAGGGAGGGGCGCACTCCGAGCCGCACACACTTTGAGTGAGGCTCGTCGTAGGCATCGCACACACATACAGGTAAGGTACACGCACATACTGTAAACCTGTGAAGATACAAATCCGGATTAAAAAAAAAAATACCGATTATTCTGTATACCTTTTAAGATCTCAATACTCTTACACCAGTGAAAACAGGTTAGATTTGTCACATAAATGTATCCTCTCTCAGTGTTTTTTCCCTCTCTTTCCACCCAGCAATCATGTCCAGTGGAGATAAGTCCAAGACTTCTTCCCAGACCGACGGAAAGGCTGCTCAGAGCAAGAAGTCTGAGATGGGAATGATGGCCTACAAGGTGGGTGGCTCTCACATTGAGATACTGTATATTCAGTTTATCATATCACAGACCCTTGCTGTTGTACTGACTCATCTGTGTGCATCTGTCCCCTCTAGATGTACGTGTTCGACCAGGAGAACTTCCAGGGTCGCATGATCGAGATCAGCAACGAGTGCATGAATGTGTGTGAGATGGGCATGGACCGTGTGCGCTCCCTGCGCGTTGAGTGTGGACCGTAAGTTTAAAATATATATATATTTATACATATATATATATTTAAAACACTTGTCCTTGCATGGATACTTCATAATATTGTCTCCGTTGCAGCTTTGTGGGCTACGAGCAGATGAACTTCTGCGGTGAGATGTACATCCTGGAGAAGGGAGAGTATCCTCGCTGGGACTCCTGGAGCAACTGCCAGAGGAACGACTACCTGCTGTCCTTCAGGCCCGTCAGAATGGTAAAAAAAGAAAGAAAAAAAAAAAAAAAACACGCTTGGTTTGATACTCTCAAGTTTCCCTTTTCTCTTTTGCTTTCAACTGCTCCCTGAACTAGTGTATCTCCCTGTTTTTCTCTCTTCCAGGACCCTGAGAAGCACAAGATCTGCCTGTATGAGGTGGGAGAGTTCAAGGGCCGCAAGATGGAGATCATGGATGATGACGTTCCCAGCCTGTTCTCCTACGGCTTCACCGACAGAGTGGGCAGCATTATTGTCAGCTGTGGAACGTAAGTACACAGTGGCTGCAGGTGTCACTGATAGAGCTCAAAGACAGGACTGAAATGAGATCGACTGAAATGAGAGCCACTTAAAATCCATCCTATACTGACATGTGTCCTCTTTTTTTCTCCAGCTGGGTGGGATACCAGTTCCCTGGATACCGTGGCAGCCAGTACCTGCTGGAGAAGGGCGACTTCAGGCACTTCAACGAGTATGGCGCCCGCCATCCTCAGTTCCAGTCCGTGAGGCGTATCCGTGACATGCAGTGGCACCAGCAGGGCTGCTACACCATGGCCAGCAAGTGAGGCTCAGGGAAGGAGAGAAAGAGAAAGAGTGGAAGTGAGGGAGAGGGGCGGAGGAAGAGGGAAAGGGGGAGAGATGTCTGAGGCTTTACCTCAGTACCTTAAATGGTCTTTGATCTAACACAGTGAGGGGAAGAGTGAGGATCTAGATCTGTCCCTGATTGGAGACAACACTTCAGTGGAAGGTCCAGCTGGACCACACTCCATTCCTCCCTGTCTCTTCTTTTCTCTTTCTCCCCTATGGGCTGAGCTTTGCTTTCCCCCCTTTTCTCCCTTTTTTAATCCCTCACTTCATTCCCCTCCACAGTCCTCTGAGACACCAAAGAGGGAACACAACACCTCTTGCTGTTTTACACACTTGATTCTCGGCTCAGGGTATGATGCACCATGGGAAACTGAGTCCCTAGAGCCCCCTGCCCCCCGACTTCTTGCCCCTGTGCATTGCACACCCTCTCTGCTGTACAGAATCCTGGCCAAGTTTTCAATAAAAAGGAACATTTTGATTTCAAAGATGTTGTTGTTGTTACTTACTACTGAAAAATCCCCTAAATGAAAATGTTAATGAACAAAACATAAATAAAATAATAAGATGAATACAAATGTGAGATGAATCCTTTCTGATTTGTCATTAATCAATCCCTGCTTTTCTGAAGCTCTGTATTTTGGTTGCTAGCTGGACACCAAATAGCATGTCATGCTTGACGTCAAACTTTTGTTAATTGTATTTTTGGGAAAATATGATTTTTAGAAGTAAAGTGAGTAAACACTATTGTGCTGAATGGGGTTTGGAAAGCTTTGCCTAGTCAGCTACAAAACACACACACACACACACACACACACACACACACACACACACACACACACACACACAAAAGTCACATAATGCTTTGTAAAAAAAAAAAAAAGAAGAAGAAAAAAAGCGCTGTGCTGTTGGACAAGAGAAAGTCATCCAACAGGGCAGTTTCCATATTGGTGCGGAGCCTACTGCATTGTGTAACACAGGCTTTGTGATAACAACACGACACACATTTCTGCTGATATTCAGCCTCATATCTACTGGTATTTTCAGTTAAAGGAGAATTCCGGTCAATTTCAACACGTAGCTCTGTTGTTTGTAAATTTGGAGTGCTGTCAGTAGCAAAAAAAACTAAACCAATCGGTGCTGCCTACACCATGTTATCCCCCTGCTAGCGTTAGCACCCAACAGGCTTAAACAGGGCAAGTTTTAAACGTGTTTTAAGCCTCTAAACATGCTCAGAATGTCATTACAAGTGCCTACCCATGTGCAGTGATTCCTTCCGAGGGAACACAGCAAATCTGACTGCAGTAGCTTTGACAGAAAGGCATAAAAGTTGTGTTAATCCATCCAGTGCACATACCTCTGTTTATTTTCCGGTCAAGTCCATACTAGTCGATTGTCGAACTCCTACAAGCCAATATTCCAGTCAAATTTGCTGTGTTAATTTTAGGACTTTTTAATTTTTGAAAAAAACTTAAAAAGCATAACAATAATTTGGAGGCCCCCCTGCATTGACTCTGAGGACCCCCTAGGAGTCACGGACCCCCTGTTGAAGATCCCTACCATAGGGCATAACACATCCAATTTTCTGACCAAACTGTTGGCTGTCTATTTGCATTGTGGGTAATGTGTGCACCAGATTTGGACAAGGAAGATGAATGTATGGATGGCTGTGTAATATCTCTGGTTCTGCTGTATCGATTTTGATCCTCCTTTTTTTAACTGTCCATCGTGAGTCAGACAGTGTTATAAGTGCTAAATCGTTGGAGACCTCTTTTAACCAAAATTGAATTTTGATAAGCAGCTCCTTATACTCATGCTGCATACTGTTATTGTTTGCAGCAAATAAAAGGTATTAAAAGTAACCTAAACATAAAAAAAAAAACTTTCATGTTTACATTTGACTTAAATGATGAAACTTTTTGTTTATATATTTATTAGGAAAATGTGATGTTTATGCATGCCTTCTGACTTGTTTGGATCAGTTGGTCCTCTTAATATTTTCCTACACACTATGTTTACCTCGCCACAAACAGTGCATGTTCTTCTTGAACCCCCTTTTAAGCCTCGAAACCTCTCTCTTGCCAAATCACGATTCAACAAATCATTTCACCATCAATGAACTGTATGCAGTTCATGTTATAAAATCCATATATACGGACTGGTTATTTAATGATGGGATTGTATGTCACATCCTACACAAGTTTACCTGGTTGGAATAAGTTGACCAACTATCCAATTTTTGTACATTTCTTTAATTAACAAAATAATTTGTTCACAGTTTAACAAACAATATGTTACACTCAAAACTCAAACATTGATATACAAAAAAATACATCTAAAAAACGCAAAGTCATAAATGTTGTCTATGAAGCGTTTGATATGTTAAAGTGCTTTATATTTGTGTTGCACCTGGAGGTCAGATGTAGATAGTCATGTTAGTTGTAGGCTGGATACTATTTGTCTATTCAAAGCATAGTTTTTCTTTTTTCAGTATTCAATATAAAAAATACAATTTTAGATGTGTGCTCATAAGAGCAGATGAAAGATGTCCACTATGATGTAGTGTGTTCTCTAATCCAGCAGTTGCATAATGTCTGTCTGTCCATCTGACATGTGGGCAGCTCAGCGGGACATCATGCGAACAAACTCTAAAAATAAAAAAAAAAGACAAGAGAAAGGAGTGAGAGGGAGGAAGATGAGGATGAATGTAGTTACCCAAAAGATCCCATAAAGTCAAATAGAATTTCTCTCACCCTCAAAGTCCACCAGACCGTCTCCGTTGAGGTCGACATCTCGGAGGATCTCGTTAATCTCTCTGTTGGTCACTTGTTCTCCCATCAGTTTCTTCATGGCTTCACGTAGCTCAGTTAAACTGATCTGGCCGTCACCATTAGAGTCAAACTGGAAACGAGAGTGACAGACGCTAAGGATCACATGTATATCAAACTGAATACACAGGGACATTTTTAAGAAATACAGTAGTTTGCTTTCAATGCAGCCTGCATTGCAATCTCTGACTGTGTCAAACCACCACTGGTTGGCACCAAAGTGATACATTTTCAAATCTTTCACATTGTGCCCTCATGACCCACTTTGGAAGCTGAAAGAAATTCACATAAGTGGTTGATCAACCAGCGACAACACGAGGAAGCTACAGTACAAACAAAAGGAGGTTAAGTTTTTGTTTAATTGAAATAACATAATTTCTTTTCATTTATTTCTGTTGTAGCAATTTAAATTGAAAGGTAAACTTTTCTTCGTTGTTAAACGTCTGAACATCTTGTACTTTCCATTTTGTTTTCTCTCTGAATGTTAGATTTGCATTTGCCAGCATCAGAGAACTCCAGTTTCTTTAAACATGCACAAAATGTGTGCAAATATCTGAACGGCACTTATTATCTCCCACCTGTTGTCCCAACAGACTTTTTTTTAGCAGCAGTCATTTTGACTCATCATAGCAGGAAAACATAAGAATTTAAATAAAGGAAACAACACATCCTCATACCGAAACAACAGAATAGGTCAATTTCTAATGACTCCAAAAAAAATGGTTTGCTCTCACGATAATTACTACAGCCACGAGAGGTCACCGCCTAACAACAAACGTAAATACTAGTGTTGTCAAACGATTAAAATATTTAATCGCGATTAATCGCATTAATGTCATAGTTAACTCACAATTAATCGCAATTAATCGCACATTTTTACCTATTCTAAATGTCCCTAGATTGCTTTTTGTCCAATTATTTTTTGTCATTTTAATGCTCTTATCAACATGGAAAAGTGGATCGGCTTGCTTTGTGCTTTTGTCGCCTGGCTTTGACGAGGGGGCGGAGAATTCCCATCAGCTGTGTGCTTGGCCATCAAGTGGTATTTCAGACTGGACGTGCTGCGATGATAGCTCAGTTCACAACGACAAAACAGAGATCCACAGATCACTTTGGTCTTGTCAATGGAACCATTTGGCAACTTTTTAAAAGTAAACTTTCCATTCTGAATCTTATTGGCATCCATTTCACTGCCGCGCTCGCCATCCACTCAAAGCATAACGTTAGCCTACTACTCTTTGGCCGGCTTGCAAGCCCAAACAAGTGTGTGCGGCATGCCTGTTGTTTTGTTTCCGGTCTAGCTAGATCCAGTGTGGTGTTGTAGTTTTTCTAATGTTACTAGTTGTTGCAACAGCATGTGACAAAAACTACAAAGTTTGCTATGCCAAAAAGAACATTAATCTCGCAATAAAAAAATTGACGCCGTTAAGATGGGTTTGCGTTAACGCCGTTAATAAGGCGTATAACTGACAGCACTAGTAAATATGGGTCATCACGAGCTGCTTGCTCAATCAACCTATACGGTTGTTTTCTGGGTGAGGTTGGTCTGTAATAAAAATAAAGGCTTTTAATCAAAACTTCACACACTATTGCTCCTCTACATGCAAGTGCCCGAAGTTAGCTCTTTTGCACGTTTGAAGATTTTAACCCTTTTTCTTCAAGAGCACCAGCATTTGTTTATGTGCATCCCAAGATTTACCCACTGAGCACCCCGCCCCGCTATCTTTTTAAACTTGAGTTTATTTATTGTTCCACAGCAAATCAGATGTATAGAACTATTTATACTGCAGACATTTTGGCTTGTCATAGCAGGAAAGGCACAGGTGTAACTAATCACACTAACGATGGCTAGCAACTATTGCAATGCAGGCAATTAGTGTTATTAGTTACACCTGTGTTTGATGAGTTAAAATATCTGCTGTGATAAATGAACCGCTTTAAGTAACAACTGTATATGCTGACCTCTTTGAATGCATCTCGTAGTTCTTTGACTCCAATCATGTCTGCTGTCTCTGCCAGCAACTTGGGTCCCATCAGCTCCACAAAGTCCTCAAAGTCCACTTTACCTCCACCTACAACACACAAGTTATATAAACAAAAAAGCCACGTCAGCTCCTGCTCTCTAATCTAATCATCAACTCTCACAGTCATTTCCTCTGATGTCCATGTATCTCCATTCAATTACAACAGTAAAGAGCGTGTTAAATCATTGTTAACCAATTGCATTAACAGTAAACACAAGCTATCCTATTTTATTTTTTATAATTTTAAGAAAAATAACCAATGTAGTTAAAACAACTTCCAAGACATTTCTGCTGCCAACTAGACAGTTCTCCTTCTGTTTTATTTTATTCTTTAAAAAAAAAAACAAAAAAAAACTTTTTTCTTTCTTATTGCATTTTGCCTTTATTTGATGGTTACTGTAGAGAAAGACACTAACAAACAGAAAGATAGATAGGGCTCTGACATGCAACAACGGTAGTCTGACCAGGAGTCGAACCATGGACGTTTCTTGTTTGACCGTGCTCCAGTCTTTACTTTTCTTCTTTTCTGTTTCTATTCTATTCTCTTCTATCCTATTGCTGGTCTTGTTTCTGTTCATTTTCTGGTCTTTGGGTTCTACTCTGTTCTGTTCTCTTAAATGCTTCAGGTTGCTGTTCCACTCACAGATCTGCTGGCTCAGTTCGATGAGCTCCATCTCCGTCGGCATGTATCCCATGGTCCTCATACACTCCCCCAGGTTGTTGTGACTGATGTAGCCTTTTTTTTTCCTATCAAACTCCACAAACGCCTCGCGAAGCTCTGATCATTTTTTTTAAAAAACAAACAGAAAACATTTTTATATTTTTCAATCAGTTGTTATATTCACATGTTGTAGAGCAGAAACACTGAGGTTTGCTGCAGAGAAATCACCTCACCATCAATCTCCTCTGGTCTCAGCTCTCTGTCCTGTTGGGGGAAGTAGAGACACACATTAGCTTCTCTCTTCATATTTCTCTTGCTGAAAATATTTACAGAGCGTGTTAGTACAGGCATAGTACAGAGATAACAGAACAGTCAAATTTAAAGCAACATCATTGCAAAAACACCCAGACAACCACTTAACAGGGAAGAGATGCTACACAAACAGAAATGAAAATGAGAGTAATGATTAATGGAGGTTGACTTTATGTGGTGAGGATGGTATGAAATATAAACTGTCCATGTACGTTGCTTCAAATCTGAGCCCATGTGTGTTATAGTCAGGATTTTAACATTATTTGCAAATGTAGAGAAGTGATTCATATGCTTTAGTTGTTCAGTAAGCCGTATTACATACAAACCCAGTGCATCTCCAAGTGAAATCAGAGTCTAAACGTATTTGGATTAAATTGTACACAGCATTATGATATATATGCTGTTTTGTACATAGCACTTAAGCTTGCATGCAAGCCCAGTCGTACAAAAGAACACAATGGAAGTTGTGGTTCAGTGCGGAGGATGTTAGGCTAAGAGCTGTGGAGAGAAAACAATATGGGACAAATCCTCTGGCATCATTTCATTTACTTTAGTTGCCCTCAGCCTCATTTCATCACACAGCAAACTAAATGCACAATGCCTCAAATTCAAACCAAATTATAATATGAGTAGACATCCTCTTTACAATTGGACACACTAACAAAGTAACTGGAATGCATGTTGGTTAGTTTCATATTCATACAAACAGAAAGATCATGCTCAAGGTGTTGCACACCTCCTTTAATCTGAGATTATCTATGTGTATTGTCTATGCTAGATGGGAAACCCACAGATACAGTTTATCATTTTTGTACAGCCATTTTCTAAGGGTCAGATTAACCCGATACATAGTAAAAATGAACTGTGGGTCCATAGTGGATGCCCCATTTCTCCCAGAAAGGCACTCAGTATATGCGGTCTGCTATTAGCTGGCACAGCAGTTATGGCTTAGTGTTTATTAATTCCCCTAGACATAATAACAAACCATTCCTCCGGTACTACCTGTGCCGTGACAATACTACCCACGTTGCCCAAGTTTTCTGTATATCATTTGGTTTGTGCTAATTCAATTCAACATATGTTTATTTAGGAAACTGCAACATGTATGCATCCTTTTCAAAATAAATAGTAAAAGTATTTCCAACTAGATGTTGACACAGGACATCTATAAGACAGGGCCTCAAGATAAAAAAAAGGCAAGAGACACCTTAAGGTCCTTTTCATTTCAGTTTACATTGTCATTTAGTGTTGCATTACTTTTTATTACAAAAAAGAGCAAGCTAATTGGCATGCAGTGAACCTGAAGTTTTCAGGGGGGCTTTTCTGGAGCCCAGGGGCATTCGCCCACTTCCACTGCCTGGTTGGAAATTCAGCCTTGACCTCCAATCATCCTGTGCCTCATCACATTCGGGAGTTAACCTCCACAAAGCCGGTCAATCATTTTCTTTGGAAATGAATGATCGACCCCTCTGAGTATGTGCTGTGCCAGCAGATTTGATCGTCTGACCGGGATCAGTGATGGGATGACACAGCTGGTGTGGTGGAGAGCAGGAGGGTTCAACCACGATGCAGGGATGAAAATGAATCGACACGAGCGGACAAAGTTGAACCGGGGGCTTGTGTGAGGACCACAGTGTGTTCTGTTACATACGAGTGTCTGTGAAAAGCCATGTTTAAGGAAGATGCAGGCCGGGCCCACGATGTTGTGCAGCATGTTGCAGTTCTTCACCAGCGTACAGAAGGGATCATTGAACGGCTTATCCTCCATGTCCTGATCTTCCTCTCCCTCCTGGCCCACTGCCCTCACCTTACCCCTGAGGGACCCATCCATTACTCCCTTTAGAGGCAGACCAGGCTGTTATTTCACCATTGCAATCCTCAGTCATGCACTGTCTTCATTCACATTTAAAACATAGTAATACATTTCAAGGAACCCCCAGTTTAACACCCAGTGTTTTCTAGTCACACACAGTAAGTCTGGATTACATAAAATGATTATTGTTTTAAGTCCACTCACATCAGCTATAATCCTTACTGTAAAACACGTTTTGATCTCAACATTCCCCTTATGTCTCCATCCTGCTGACACTTACTGAGGTAATTATGGTAACCGTCTGGTCTAATGACTGACATATTGTGTCAGTATGTAACACTGTTACAGTAAGAAATTGCACAATGTGTCCTGGATGAACATTTAAAATAATAATAAAGTTTTCTTGCAACTCCCCATCAAAGGAAACGTGTATTAGAACAACCAGTGCTGCAATCACTGTTTCCTCCATTTAAAAATAAATAAATAAAAGTTTTACAATTATTAAAACTATTATCCAGGGATTAAATAATTAAAGCAAGTTGTGAAGAAAGTTTCAAAAGCTGGTACGTGGTCTTTGGAACTATTATTTTATGTTTTTCCCAGATGACAAGAATGAACTTCTTTGCTCAAAGTTGCTGAGATGTTTTATAATCAATCACACAATCAAACGTACACAGATGCAAAATAGTAAAAGTGTGAATTATTAAGTGCAAGAGACAAAGTTCTCTTACCTTCTTCAGTTTGTCTTTCGGATTGGTGCAGTTGCCCATTACCCAACTTTCCCTGGTCAACAGCTACCAAAAATGTCCCTTTTTTTCTCTCTCTCTCTCTCTCTCTCTCTCTCTCTCGCTCTCTGATCTTATTTGTCTGTTTTTATCTCTTCTCTCTCTGCTCTCCTCTCTCTGGACTTCTCAGAGGTCCAGCTCAGGTTAGAGCTCTGACTTTGGTGGACACTTGTGTCTCATGCTGAATGTTGATCAGTTTTCACATCTGACACAGAGACAAAAAGTAAACAGCTCTAATCCATGCATGAGCAATCCTGAACGACTGCAGACGTCACCAAACAAAAACAAACTAACCAAACCAAACTGAGCTCTCTACTGGAAGCAGTTTACTGGTGATTCTCTTCGCAGCAGCAGCATCACTGTTGCTTTCTATTTACACGGATCCACTCTTTTAATCCCCCTCTCTCTTTCTTTTCAGCAGCTCTGTCTCTCTCTCTCTCTCTCTCTCTCTCTCTCTCTCTCTCTCTCTCTCTCTCTCTCTCTCTCTCTCTCTCTCCTCCCTCTCTTTCACATGTTGCACCAGCAGCATTCAAATGACTTCATCTACAGTATGAGGAGTTTTAGAGGGAGGATTAAGAGATGGATTAATCCCTTCCATTTGAGATTAAACAGGGAGATAGGGTAATGAAAAGAAAAAATAGAAAGTAACATGATAGAAAAGAAGAAACAAAAAAAGCAAAATAAGCTATACTTCTTAATTGGTTGAAATAAGCAGCTTTGGTCTTTTAGTGAAAATGACCATATTGTCAAGGATAGATTTCTAAAATAAAAGTGAATAAAAACTAATATCTATCATATTAGCAAAACCATGATTTCCATGTTGATTAGATGATACTTAAATTAATAGATATTTGCATTTTCTTTGCCAAAGATTAGACTGGACACTGAGTATTAAAGTGTATATGTAAAACAAAAAAATGTATATTACAGTACAGTATGAAAATGGTACATACATTTTGCATGCCAAAACAAACGCTTGTATAATGTAAAAATTAAATGTAATTAATTAATCACAAACCCTATAAAAAAACAGTTAATATGATGCAAAAGACTTGTCTGTGCAGTCCATGGTGGAAGAATCAATCACACTACATATATCTTTAAACTAGAGGGGATTGATTTTCTTTGTGAGTTTTTCTGATTAATTGGGAGATCAAACGCTCCACTGAATAAGAAATGTAATTCTAAAATCAACTGTCAAACGCAAGGTTGTTAGAGTAAAAACACGTTTTATAATTCCTGACACTGGTTTTGGAGATACAGAGTTCATCTCTGTGCTGTGAGCTTTACTGTAAGTGTTTTCCATGAAGAATTAGAAGTTCAAATCATGCTAAACTTTGAAAAACCAAGTGAGCCGTTACGCTTCAGCAAATGAGACCCACAGTATCTGTCACACTTGGCAAGATGCAACGGCTCAAAGTCCAAAAAGTGCTTTGTGGAGGAAGGTCTGACCTCTTACATCCCAGAACTAGTTTTGTCTAAAATGATCACGAAATTGAAGTCACAAGTTGAGGTTATGAGTGCGATGCTAAGTGGTCAGCTGAGTGCGTACAAAGCATCTGTCAACAAATCTCTCCAAAAGCAGATTTGGCATGCTGCTTACTACAGAGCATCCATATGGAGAGCCCAGCTTGTGTGTGTGTGTGTGTGTGTGTGTGTGTGTGTGTGTGTGTGTGTGTGTGTGTGTGTGTGTGTGTGTGTGTGTGTGTGTGTGTGTGTGGTGTTTAGCTTTGCATGTTTTTTCTCTAAAATTGAAACATACTCTTGTACTAAATAATATAAGATAATAGTATATACTCTAATGTACACCATATAGAAACAGTAAGACAAGTAAATGCACATTTGATGGGAGATGTTGTTATTGGTTATGTTAGAAAATGCTAATTTACTACACAGTCTGTATTAAAACAGTTCACTCATAAGGCTTATTGTTGGTCAAATAAAAGTGTTTCTATAATAAAAATCAGTTTTTAGGATATAGGCTATCATTTAGTTTTTGATGACTCTGTAATTCAGTGTTTTTGTTCACAAGTAATCAATTATCCAACAAAAAGCATCTATTCTTCTTCGTAAATGCACAAGTGGAAACATTTTTATTGCTGCAAATCAAGGACGTAACTTTGGCTTCAACATTGTGGGGGTTGAGATCTCCACTTTTGAGCAAAATTAATATTTTTAACGTCAAACACTTCAGTTTCTGGTAAATTTTTCTGCAACAATTTGTGACTTTTCTGCATCAATTTATGGTGCAAATGTCTTTATTTATGTAAAGGAAAATTATAATAGTTTTTTGGGGTGGGTTGCACTGGCCAGTTTTGATATACTCACACAGGTGTTTTCAGTTACTCTGGCTGATTAGAGCTTGTTGCCGGTGCAACAGAAGTAAAAGGAGAGTGGTAGAGATGTCATTCGAGCACAGCCACGGCCACACACGCCTGAGAACAGCTCTAATCACGTGGGTTAAATAAGAATGTGCAGGACATTTAAAAAAAATTATGTGATGGTGTGATTTTGTGAAAGCTCCAGTATTCTCCTCAAATAAGACAAGATGCGTGGTCTGAACTGATTTGCTCATAAATCTGTTTGGATTTAAACGTCAAATGATCTTCCTAAAACAAAACATAATGGTGACATCTCTTTCCGTTTGGTCAATATTCTGTTGCAATCATCAGCAGTCACCACTGGAGGCCACTTTAGGACAGTCAGGTCTAATGTAGCTGAGTGTTCTCTGACAGCTGCTGCAGTGAAGATTTGAGACAGTAATAATACAACCCCTATTTTTTTGCAGAACTTCCTGGCAGATTGTGCAGCTTAAGAGTAATGCCCACTGTAATTTAAAACGTACCCGGAAAAGGTTCTTAAGTAGAAACAGACCGTTTGGACTTTAACACTTTAATTGTGGGTGATCTGGTGGGCATGCAGACAGATATGAGCGCTGTCGGTGGGTGTAATAGGACTAAAGTATCTTTCACTAATCTGATCCTCATGTAAGAGATCAGAAATTACATTTGCTCCTAGCCTGCTACAATATGTTTTGCTGCTAGTGACACTGACAAGGCACTAAGTCAGGTTTCTTTCAATAAAGCAGATCCACAAAGTCTTGGCTTAAGTGCAATTTAGATTTCATAGAAATATTTTTACATAAGAAGACAAAACATAACAAATTAAGTACACAGACAGTGGACTAACTCAAACAAACCCTCATCACATACTTTAGCATCAAATAAATCGTATTGTGCACCTTCAACCTTCTCCAGAAGACTCAATTTGAAAATTTGCATGCAAATTCACAGCAAAAGATAGTTTAAAAACATTACATGTTTAAATATTTCACATACAAAAGTCACATTGCGAGCTGCATGAGCATGTTTAATTATTTATCCTGTGTGAAACTGAAATACTGTCTAATGTAATGGAGGTCCTCACATCTGAACTTCAAATGACATCTGAAGCATGAAGTGACACATGAGGTCAGACCATATTTAAAAACCTGCTTGTGTTTTTTGACATCACGATTGTGTTTTCCCTGAGGTTCTGTGATGGGGAAAAAGTTTCAAATGCTAGCAAATTTAGTCCAACTCCAAACAAAAATACTCCCATCAATCAATCCGTCTGCTCATATCCACCACCTATTAACGACTAAAACATATCTGTAAGTATATGAAATTCCAATTAGTTAAATTCAAACTCTAAGCAACGTAACTTTATCAACCAAATTAACTTTGTCTTTCTGTGAGGTCCTTCATAATATAACAAAACTGACGCCAGCGGCTGCTTGAATAACCCGAGACACAACCAATACCATTAAGCCTGATTCATTACCAGGCTGATTCTCTCTAACCGATGGTTCCAGTTAATCACGCCAATGAGATGCTGTTGGGTGTCTGTGTGCGTGCGTTGTGCGTGTGTGCGTGTGTGTGTGTGTGTGTTTGCATGATGCACGCACACAAACCCACTCAGGCTTATTTATGTTACTGGGTTTCCGTTTTGATTACTTTACATTTGCTTGTATCCAGGTACAGCATTGGATTACTGTCACAGTAGTAGTTGTAGGATTTTAGCACCACACACTAACCATGCATTGTGTGTGTGTGTGTGTGTGTGTGTGTGTGTGTGTGTGTGTGTGTGTGTGTGTGTGTGTGTGTGTGTGTTACTCGGGTAATGTGACTCTGTCCTTTCTTTTGGACTCAGTGTACTCTCCTGCAACTGTCCCAAACCTAGGTGTGTGCGTGTGTGAGAGAGTGTATGTGTGAGCAGGTAGACATACTGTATCATGTACTGATCTGGTGTCAGATGTGCATCAGCTGGTGTCTAGTGACGCGAGCTGTCAATCAGAGAAAGACTAGAAGAGACGGAATAGATGGAGCATGAAAGGAGTAGATGGAAGAAGTATTCAGATACAGCGATGTGAAAATACTCCATTACAAGTTAAAGTCCTACATAAAAGTGCAGGTATTAAAGAAGGTATTATCAGCAACACTGTCTGTGTCATATGTCAGATTATTAGATTATCAGCACTGACGCATAAATGTGTAAGAAGCATGTTAGTGTAGTTGATCAAGGTGGATTGAGTTTTAACTACTTTATATAATATTGAGAAATGTAATCAATTCAAATTGATCATATTTTATATGTTGATCATGTTTGGATTTGAAATATTTTTGTTGAAAGTAATATAGTCAAATAAATGTACTGGAGGAAAAAGTGCACATTTCCCTGTTAAATATAGTAGGAGTAGCATAAAATAGAAATACTCAAGTAAACTACAAGTCAAAATTGTACGTAAGTACTACTTTTCACCTCTGCAGATATTGTTTGCAGTGGTGAAAATGATAAATGAATAATGAATGGATGTGGGTTTAAATGACGTTATTATTTGGAAATATGAGCTCAACTAACTACTGTGAACAACAACTTAAAGTTTGTCTTTATATCCCTATAATTAGTACCACATTATGTTGATTTTTAGTTGATTTAGTTTTTAAGTTAGGTACTTGCCTAGATGAGCTCATAGTGCTGAGCAGTCCTGTCTGCTTTGCATTCACCAAAACATACTAATAATAAAACTATCATATAAATAAACACATATTTAAATAACTCAAGTATGTCATGAGCAAAAACAATACATCTTGAAGTGTAAAAGGTCTACAGTTCACAAGTGAAATAACCTAAACGCATTCAAATGTGCAAAATGGTGATTACAAAGAAAACCAGACGCAAAATGTACCTTAAAGTGCCAAAAGTGTACCAATCAATAGTCGAATCTTTTAAAGCAGTTAGATTTGAAACAGTTGTCTTGGTGAAGTCACATTCTGATGTAATTTGTGTAACTGAGCTTGTTTTATGAAACATAATTTTAAGATGATGAGACTGTGCGAGCCTCTTCAAGCTCCATCTGTTTGATTTCAGTTGAGCACTATGTGGGGGCTGAGGGTCTCACTGTGACCTGCTGCCCGTTACAAACAAGCTTCATCCTCTCATGCACCGGTTGACAAAGTGAAGTTCAGGGACCCCGAGGCACCCTCCAGTGAAACAAGGTAAAGATACATTTTCTCTTCTCTTCAGACTTTGCCAACATGCTCCTCTCTCCCACTCAATCAGCCAATCTCTCTAATTTTGGCTCACTTGCATCATCACTGACATCACATTTCTTTTTTGTTCCTTTTTCTATATTGATTTTTCTCCTTCTAACCTAAGCCACGCTCATCATCATCAACCCCCCTTCAGAGTTTGCTGACGTGATCAGGTGCACTCTTTGTTCATGTCGGAAAATAAAATAAAAAACAGAATGACTCACAGAGATCGCTGAGATCAGAAACAGGAAGCAGGTGGGGCTTTAACTTTGGTTTAATCTCTTTTGATTTTATTGTCATACACAAAGCAACCACTTTCTCACACCATGATCCCACATGTCTGACCACGGAGTGACAGATGCTGTGATGTCGTAGCCTACCATGCCGTGTCGTGTTTCACTGCTTACCATGGGAGTGATGGGATGTGATGCGATACTGAGATAAGGTGTTCATCAGATCTCTGGCTGACTATGGTCGTATCTGTTACGGATTACTCTGTCATAATGTTTCCCAAAGTAAAAGAGCTTAAATCCTCTCAAACACACGCTATCTCCATCCTCAGCTTAGCCCTCGTGCTTTGCTGCTCCCGCCATCTCCAGAAGAATTTAGGGTTAAACGGGAAGGCAGAATGGTTAATGTTGTTGTTGCAGCTTTATGCCCTTCTGCCATGTGAGATCAAAGAAGTCAGGGTTGTGAGAAAGACAGATATTTACAAAAACTGGACCACAGCCAGGCTTTCAATTTGAATTGGAGGCTTAGGGTTTTAAAACAAGCCGGTGAACCTGATGTAGCGCATGTAACACACACATGAACCCACAAAAGTGTCAGACACGCAAAGGTGAACTTATGAGTCACACAAACACACACACACACACACACACACACACACACACACACACACACACACACACACACACACACACACACACACACACATACACTGCAGCAGATGGTTCCTACCTGTCCAAACACAGAGTCCACGATGGGCAGCAGGTCGACAGGCTCCCCGTCCTCCTCGTTCTGCCTCTCTCTCCCCTGTGGTCCCTCCATCATCTCCTCCAGCTCCTCCTCCAGGGTCTTTCTGTCCTCAGCGGCCGCCGCTTTCGTCTGGGGGAACTGACCGAATTTCTGGTGGCGAGGAAGCTGAGGTGTGGCAGTTTGAACCTCTCCAACGCCACCTCCCTGCTCGTTGGTTCGCTTCTTCTGCTTCTCCATCTTCTTCTTGATGGCGGCCTGCACCTGAGGGGGAAAGGGGTGGGGGGGGGCAGAGACATATTTTGACATATTTAGTGGTACATACATGCAAAATATGGTTAGAAGTAGTTCCAGTGTCTTGACATAAATACTATCGTCTTTTATTGTGAAGCACTTTGTTACGTCTGCTCTAAAAAGGTACTCTATACATAAACGTAACTTACTTTAATTGCCTACAAAAAACAATGCACCATGTTATTCTAATCATGTTTCACCAATATGTCAACTTGTCATGGAATACATTACAGAAATAATCTAACAGGGTTAGACCTAGGACAATTTTCTCAACCAACAAAAGGTAATTTACAGTAATTTAGTTTATCGGAAAACATTTCACCAATAATGGAGACACATGTTTTTCACTAGACAGCAATCATTCATCATTTACATCAATTACACTTCAATAACTTTAAGTTACCATATCTTGGAATTGATTTTGGTGGACAAACAATCATATATTCATGCAAAATTAAATTAATGTAAATGTCTTTTTGTGCGTACAGTACAGTTGCATATTTGCACACAGAAAAGCATCAGAAGGTGTGTTATGAAGAGAGGACAGCTTGACACATAAATACCTTGCTCACATATACATATTTACATACATTTAGACACCCGTATTCACGCACCTGTTTTGCACTCCTCTCCTGTGGCACACTCATCGCTCCAGCACCGCCTCCTCCGGCGGACGACTCTCGAATGATCATGAACATCTCGGTGTCACAGGCTCACATACACTCTCTCTCTCTCCCTCACTCGCCCTCCCCCTCCCTCACCCTCTCTCTTGCCTCTTCCCTGCTCTCCTCTCTTCTGCAGAAGCTCTTGCTGTATTTTATGAGCTAAAATTCCCTACGAAGTCAGCTATAAAAGATTTTTAAAAATGGTTTAGAATTTGGCTGTTGATAAAGTGAAAGTCTTTCCTTTGTTCCAGGTAAACGAAAGGAGAACGAATAAAGTAGTTCAAGGAAAAACAATAACTCAAATGTTCATCTACTGCTTCCTCTCTGTCCTTGTATTTCCTCCAGTTTTTTATACTCAGTGTTTCACCGTGCTCCTGTCCATATCTCTCTCTTGGTGCGTTCAGGTGAGGAGGTTTTTATCTTCAACTGTTGTCTTGGCTTCTGGGATTGAGTTCCTGCACCTCTGCCCCCACTCGCTATCTCTTGGTCCTTTAGGTGACACTCTATACCTCCTGTGCTTTACCTCTCTCACGTTATCTAACTGTAACACATCAACCTCTCTCTCTCTCTCTCTCTCTCTCTCTCTCTCTCTCTCTCTCTCTCTCTCTCTCCTTTTCTTCCTCCCCTTCTTCCACCTTTCCCCCTTCATCACAGGTGAACACTCCTTCTGTCATCTATTTCTGGTCTTGTATTTATTTTTTTGTCCTCCTATCATTGTCTCTTTCTATCTTTCTTTATTTTCCTCCAACAGTAATCCTCATTGCTCTACATGCTTTCTCCTCTTCCCAGTCTCTCTCTCAATCTATCCGCCCTCAATCCCCTGTCATATTTGGAGCCTTTTTGTAATACAAATTGGATTCTTTTGGAGGTTCCCAGGTCAGCTATTCATTACATGTCAGGGAGCGATAGAAAGACAACGAGGGGTACAACAAACTCAGCAGCCATGTAATGATAATGATGAAAGACTAGCCTATAACACATCCCCTCAATGTTGTCCTGCATGTATAATCCGATCCAGCAAGCATGGCTGAGCGCACACACATGCACACACAGGTGAGCATGTCACCACTGACCTCTATTTTTAGACATGAATGATCACACAAGCATGGAAGCATGTCACTGTGATTTTCAGCTTTCTGAAACCGCTGTATAGCTTGGTAGCTTTTGTATTAAGCACCTGATTCCACTAAAAGCTTCTACAAAAAAACATGGATTTGTTTCCCCTACTTCCAGTCAAAAACAGGGACATTGGCAGGTGATCAGAATCAGAATCAGAAAGGGCTTTATTGCCATGTATGTTTTTTACACATACAAGGAATTTGTCTTGGTGGTGTTGGTGCATGTCACACATTCTCTAAATATAAGAATGATAAGAAGAATATAAAGATAAAGGCTCTCACTTTCCCCCCTGTTACGCCTTTAACTGCCTCCCCTGAAATCTCCCTCCATCTCTGCCTCTCCTGCTTTCTCTCTCTGCATCTCCTGTTTTAACCTGCATTAAACATTGCAAACTGAAACAGACAATGAGTGTATATGTCCAAGACTTAGGGATAATGTACAGCTTGACGTCTCTCCAGTTTCTAATGAGGTTTCCATTATTCACTTCAACCCCATCTTTCCCCCTCTCTGTCTTTCTTTAGCATCTCTCGTCGTCCCTCTCCTCATCGATTATTGATGGAAGGAAGGGGCAAATTCTTGAGCGGTAGGCAGAAAAGAGATTCATTACAGAAAAAGCTAAGTTACACTGCACTGAGAGTTAAATAGAGGGGTTTTATTTTGGGAAAAGATCAGTCATGTGAGAGAGGAAAGATAAAGGATGGATGAACAAGATGAAAAAAGACATGAGGGGGTGGAATAAATCACAGAATGTCCATGGAGAAAGATTTAAAAAAAACTTTCTTTTTTTTTTATCTCAGACTTCTCTTTCAACTTGACCCTCACTGAAACCGATCAAAGACAGGGATGAATGACAGAGGGAGTGGCAGCAGAGCGTCTCGTGTTACTGCATGTTGATCGGCCTGTAATAATATCTAATTACAGATCAGGACATTTAGAGGAAAGAACTGGACATAATCCTGACAGGTATATGCTTAATTTAGCCTAGCAGTCCATGGTTAATGAATAGGCAGATTACGCACAGAGATTAAATTGATATTGATAAAAGATAGGTTTTATTTGGGTCAGACTTATTATTCATTATTTATTTGTTCGTAATAGTAGTCACAGATCACTGCTCAATTGGCACAAGGTATCTCATTAACCTTGCCTAACTGGACATTGAAAAAAAACACCTTTGTGCGTATCCGTGTCACGTAAACACAAACTCAAACACAGACGACAGGTAATCAAATGATTATCTTGAGAAATCAGGTTCTTGCCTGTGGTTTGAGGTGCTGTTTTTTGAGTTGCATTATATTGTAACTCTCTCTCTCTCTCTCTCACCTGCACAAGCTCTCCTGGCTGGGGGTGACTCATTCCAGATGTTTGGGATCTAGATCTTCATCCTCCAGGAGATTCACCCCTTGTCTTTCTTGCCCTGTGTATATGGTTTCCTTGTCTCTTCTGTTTCTCTACCTGTATTTTTACATTGTAGTATTTCTACTTTTACTTAAAGGACCTGTTACGACCCCCTTTATGGGATTTAGGAGATCTATTGGCAGAAATGGCATTTAGTTTTCATTAGTGTATAATCACCTAAAACTATGAATAGTTGCATTTTCGTTATCTTATAATGAACTCTTCATTAGAGGTCTCCACGGGTCTACCCGAACACGAGACCCGACCCAGGACCCGTACGGGTTCGGATCCACTGTTTATACGGTCAACTGGGTCCGGGTCGGGTCCCAACGTATTACCGCAGGTCCCGGGTCGGTTTAACATTATGTGTGATACTGGAGTGGAGATCAGACAAGTGATCATCAGAGAAGTTGATTCTAAACAAGCTGCAGTTGTCATGATCTATCACTGTGACAGCAAGTGGACTTGGAGCTGAAATAACAAGTGAATTACCAACGCTGTTTCAATCAGCAAGAGCAATAACACAAAACCTAAATGTTTCTTTTACCAACTTTCTTGGCAAGGGTGGATTATATGCATCATGGTCAGGCACAGGGGAGAAAGCTACTAATGTTACATTAGGTAAGACGCAAAGTTTTGTTTTGACAATTTGTAAATTAAAGTGTTCATATTATACTCATTTTCGGGTTCAGAATTGTATTTAGAGGTTGTACCAGAATAGGTTTATGTGTTTTAATTTTCAGAAAACACCATATTTTTGTTGTACTGCACATTGCTGCAGCTCTTCTTTTCAGTGTTCAGCTCTTTGTTTTAACTACAGAGTGAGGCATCTCACTTCTGTACCATCTTTGTTGGGAGTCGCACATGCACAGTAAGTACTGCTAGCTTGTCAGTTGCAGAGTATGAGGGAGTGCCTTGCTAGTAGCTATGCGAGCATTATAATGTGTGTTACAAAGTGACGCATGTTTGTCACGGAATTAAATGCTGGACTACAACAGAGCTGTTTGGAGCAGTTTGTGAACTTTTCTGCAGTTTGTGTTTTCTGTTGGAGATGGTAAGTCCCTTTGGGGTGGACTTTGGGCTTTTTCACTTTGTAAACCTACAACGTGCACAACAAGATAGATAACACAATAAAGGAAAGGGGGAAAGCCAAAAAGCACAATATGAGCACTTTAACATGCACTTGTTAATACCAATCACCTGTGAAATCGGTGCCAATAGGGTCTGTGTCTCCCAGGTCCGTACAGGTTTGAGTGGAGTCGCTGCTTTCAAATAAGAGACGGATTTGGTTCCGGGTAGTACATTTCTGGGTCTTTTTGGGTCCAGGCATGAATTTTTGGACCCATGAAGACCTCTACCCTTCATAACTATATAGGGAGCAGGTCCTCCTCCATGGAGCCCGCCATGTTGCACCGGCATGTTTCTACAGTGCCCCAGAACCATAGACCGTACAAATAAGTTCGGAACCCTTATACATCCATGCCCAGAACGGACAAACCACTGACTCTAAGGGCGTTTTCACACATACCTCATTTTGGTCCGACCAAAAGAGGTGGTCTCGGTCCGGACCAAACTGAACCATGGTCCGGTTCGTTTACAGTGTGAAAGCATTTTTTGGATGGTTCGGACTTTCGGACCAAATACAAGAAGCTCTGGCAGGCTCTCTTTGTGTTACAAGACCGGGGAAGCTCCTTTAAGGAATACCTCGGTGCTCAGTGTGTAGGCTACATGAGAGAGAGAGAGAGAGAGAGAGAGAGAGAGAGAGAGTGACGGTGAATGCGCTCAGAGCAGACAGCTGTCGGCTATCAGAGCAGAGAATACATCAGCAGTTTATTTGTTAAGTGGTAGTAAATGTACAGTGTAGGTTTCCGTTTGTCTCTGAATAAATTCTCCAGAAAGTTCCCATGTCTTGCTTCTCAACATCACAACAAAACAAAAAGAGCCGCGGCAGTATGGGAGAGAAGCAGTCAGATGAAAAAACTATGACACAGAGAGAGGATACGAGAGGACGGGGAAGCTCGTCTACAAACTAATCAATTATAAGTATCTGGAGATGCAGCTCACATATGTGATGACGGCAGGACGTAGTTTTGTCACTTATAGTTCTTTAGTGCGCTTGCATAACTGCAGTGTGAAACCAAAACTTACTGGATCAAATGTATACAATGTAACAAAAACATGAACCTTGGTCCGGACTTTCATGTGTGAAAACGCCCTCAAACACTGGCTCTAGAAAGAGCCTTTGGCATTTTTACGTTACCTGAAGGCCATCATAGATTCTACTACAAGCTTGGAAAGGGAGGAGCATAGACTGTAAAAATAATGGACGAAGCTTCACTGGCTTGGCCACGTTATCCTCCCCAGCTCCACCCTCTTGTCAAAAATGTCACATCCGGTTGCAAAAGAGCAAGATGGCGATGCCCGTATCGCAGAATTCAAGGATTCGAAACGGCAGTCCACAGACCATTGGATGACATCACGGATGCTACGCCCACTATTCTTACAGTCTATGAGGAGGGATGAGGAAAGGGGTATTCAGTTGGCTGCAATCTGCACCCTCACCGCTAGATGCCACTAAATCCTACACACTACTCCTTTAAGTAAAGGATCTGAATACTTCTTCCTCCACTGGTCATATCTGCTTGGAGCCTAGAACTAGAAGTTGCTTGACATCCTCCTGGATCATATACTTAATATTATGTTTACAGTCCACCTCATCTGGATCTTTCATAATGTAAATTTGCCATGTTGGTCTATTCTGTATACAAGAAGGATCCCTCCTCTGCTGCTCCTCCTGAGGTTTCCTCCATTATTTACCCTGTTAAAGTTTTTTGGGGGGAGTTTTCCTTATCAGAATGGATCAGAATTGTCAACATAAATTTGTAGACATAACTTTGTGATTTGTGAAAACGGGCTGTATAAATAAAACCGACTTGACTGGAAAATAACGTTGCATCACTTTTTGAGTCTTCCCTAAAAGCTTTGAGGCTGAGGAGGTTGGCTTCTGTATGGTTCATAAAAACTCAGTTGTATTATTATAAAGACCACTAAGGAGGCAGAGTGATGCTGCATTCAAAGTTACTGTTAGGCGCCCTCTGGTGGAATCAAATATACCACCAACAACCTTAGGAAGAAATGTAATCATTGAAATCTAATGCCAAATATCTAGACGGTGTTTTCCCTAGTCAAAACATTCAGAGACACTCAAAGTATTTTAAAATGACATTTTTGCAGGGTTCTGTAAAGGAAAGGCATATAGAAGTCATCATTACTTCATTTATTTAAAAAAAACAATTTTTTAAACGGTACATGTCATTAGAATAACGGTATTGGATACATAACCGCTTCAAAACACAGACATTGCAGCAAAATTAGTTAATACGATTATGAAACCTTTTTGCAGAGACCAGTTAAAGTTCTGTGGAGTTTTCTTTTAAACAATGAAATACATTCAGTGTTACTAAAACGCTGTCTGTGTTTACTTGAGCTCTAACAAATGTGCTGAACTAATCTTTTTCAAAATATTTGCAAAGGCATTGTTGACATCCATGTTTACTAGCAAGTAAATTCATAGTGCTACTAGAGGTCAAAAACTCCACAGGGAACTTTTTCTAAAGAATTTAAAATAAAAAAATAGAAATGTCTTTTTCTTATTGTTTAAAAAGACTAAGACCTACAATGCGTTAGTCTGTTTCTCAGTACTTTTTATAATACTCAGCCCCAAAGCCCATTCATGTCTGTTTCTACAACTTGATTGGAGTCCACCTGTGGTAAATTCAATTGATTGGACATGATTTAAAAAAGGCACACATCTGTCTATACAGAAGGTCTCACAGCTGGCTATATATGTCAGACCAAAAACTGAGCCATGAGGTCGAAGGAACTGCCTGAATACACTATTCTTTGCAATATAATTGAGGTCTATGGCACATAGGAATAAGATATATCATGCAAAAAAAGAGAAAGTTCTCTGCGCTTCTGCAGACCACAACAATCCGGTGCAACCAAGGCAGGACAAAAACGGTATAAAGTAACAAAAAATAGCCAGTGCAACACAAATGTCTTGTTACTTGACAGTTTTATTACTTAAGGTGCAAAACAGTGACTAACGTTTCAATGTAGAGTTACATCTTCATCAGAGTCCTTGGAGAGAATGGGCAATGAAGCCCTTAATAAGAATCAACAGGTGCGTAAGGGGGCAGCTGCCTGAAGATACACCCATCTCAACCAAGGTGTTACACTCACCAGTCATTGAAGGGCAAATGCCCACACATAGTTCAAAAGTGATTAAAAAACAATGTTGATTAGTAACAATGTTGATACGTAACAAATATAAAATGTTCACAATACAATGGAAATAAAAGTATATTCATCTTAAATACTATATTTTAACATATTTTGACTTTAGAGAAAGCAAGTTAAATTAAATTCTTCATTTAAACCTAGAGGTTCTAAAGTGCCGAGTGGATGTATCCAGAACGCTTCCCTGCATAGAAGTTTATTAATGATATCGCCACCCCTGGATGGGGGTATGATTTTCTCGATTCCCCAAAACCTCAGTGATGCAGGGGAGCCATGATTGGCCTGCTTATAATGCCTCGCCATGGCATATGTTAAATTCTGGGTACGAATAGCTGTTTTACGTTCAGATATTCTTAGTTTGAGTTGACGTTTTGTTTGGCCTATAAAAGCCAGTACACAGGGACACTTTAGAAGGTATACTACATGTGTACTGTTACAATTAATAAATGAAAAGATGGGAGTATTTCTTGCCAGTGCGAGGATGTGAAAATTCCTTCGCATTGGTCGGAAGTCTTAAGTAATAAAACTGTCAAGTAAGAAGACATCTGTGTTGCACCGGCTATTTTTTGGTTACTTTATTAAGATATATCATGCGTTGGATACACAGACAGTTGTAAGTATCATCAATTCACTGTTGGGTTTGGTCTTTTCATAGGATTTGTTGACAATGGCAACATTGTAGAATATCAACAGCCTTGAAAGTGTCATCTGTCTTGTCCTTTAGTAGTTTAATCTTCTTATTTCAAGACTTACACGAATGTGTCAAGGTTACCTGCGTGTTCATCCCACCACATCATTAATACAGCAAAGTCTTTATGACAAGGCAGATGTGTGAAAGCTCATAAGATGAGTCCATTTAATCAGCGGCTGAATCTTGTTCTGCAGTTTCATTCAGAATCTGTCCTCTGATGAAGAGGACATATCTCCCCAGTGTGGGGTTACTATGGTGAGCGGCTCCCGGTTGTGTCCGTTGATTATCGGCCAGGGATTAAAGTACGGCAAAACAGGTTCTTTGAATTTGGCATTATAGAAGGTGAAGAGGTGGCTCATGTTTCCTGCATCATAAAACCCTACGTCACCACGATTATAGTCCAGGTAGATCCCAACCCTCCTGGGGGGTTTAGAGGGATATATCAAGCTCTCATCTGAGTCAGTGCATGCTTCATACTCCCTGGTGCCATTGCCGTTATCTCTCAGCACCAGGGTCCAGAAACCATCATCTGGGCAGAGGCTGATCTCCTCCTTTCTGTTGACGGAGGCTTTGGCCACACCCAGACCCCATGCTGTCTTGGAGCCCACCTCCACCTCCCAGTAGTGTCTACCAGAGGAGAAGGCTACAGAGCCCAGGACAATGTTGTAGAGAGTGAAGCGCTCTGGGTTGTTGGGCAGGTCGGGCTGGATTTTTCCTACCTGGACGCTGGTGCAACACGGGGATACCCACAGGCGGGGGTAGGCTGTGTCTGGGTCGAGGGTCACCGCTGTGACAGCTAAAGAGGGCAAAAAAAAATATATATATTACAAAATGGACCAATGCAACAAACGTGTTTACAGAGAATGACCCGAGAAAGAATACTTGGCAGTGACCTTCAACAAGATACTGAATGCCTAGCTGCTCAATTAGTGTAAGACGAGCTGGATAAGAGCATCAGCTCCATGGATACAAATAAAATATAAATGATACTGCGTCAAGATGTAACTCCATAGATTAATTCAATCCTTTATTACAGTCTAGTCTTACACAATCAGCAATAATGTATGATTATATGTCATTAGCAAATGACCCAAAATAAGTCTTTGCACACTTGACTTTGACCCAGTGACAAAAAACATTTTGAAAGCAGATAGTCATGTTTGAAACTCCTGACAGAGCGGGGGGTTATTGCACAAAAGTAGAATTTATAAATCCAGGATAACCCATAAAGCGAGCCTTGACATAGTCTAATCTGTGCATCCTGGTTTTGTGTGTTTCACGAAGGCCAAGCCAGGCTGAGGAGGAGCGACGAGATCGAGCCAGGCTGAAGTAATTCGGATAGATGCGCGTTCACGGCTTTCTTTAACAGACCGCGAGGTCAATCACAGATTTACTGATGCTAAAATGGAGAATACGCGTTGTGCATACTTTACAGAGTGAGCAGCAGCTTCTTATGGAAGTATGATAATGTGAAACCAAGGAGGTAAGCTTCTCCTCGGACCGCAAACCTCCTATGGCGCCATTTTGATGCTAACAAGCCATCACCCGCCGTTAGCATTCCATTGACTGCCATTCATTTTGGCGCCACTTTGACAGCGAATAACTTTACATCTGAAGCGTTTAAAGACTCTATTTGTCCATTGTTTATTTCTAAAGAAACACGACAATGTATAAAAGGCTCCATTACCTTGTACCTCACGTTATGGCTCCGTAGCAGACGTTTTTGTACAAATAGGCTAACTATTGTATCATAACCACACTGTCACATAGTAGAGGAATTACCGTATAGTACAGGAGAAGCTAGCAGGCAGTTTCAACTTACATTAGCTGTTTAAGTTTAATTACTAATGTTAACTAGCATTTTAGTTAGCAATAATTAGCCTGTGCCCATGTTATCTCTTTACATATACCTACGCTCTCCGTCTCTGCAATATTCGGAATGATTGAGATTTCTCTTGGCACAGCTACCAGAAGACTTCCAACTTTCAGACAGGTTGCTCACGTCACATTTACGTCTTCGAGCTCAGTTGGAGGCTGCGCAGTAACGCTCAGCCATCACCGGAAAAGTGCTTCTAATAGCCTTCACTGGTCTCCGTCCAGAGCAACGGGATCTGTTGGTCCATTCTTACAAAATGTATGTATGTATGTATGTATGTATGTATGTATATATATATATATATATATATATATATATATATATATATATATATATATATATATATATATATATATATATATATATATAAATAAATATAAACACGGCCGCTGGAATGAAACGCGAGAGAAAGCGTGGTAGACGATCACGGACCGACTGAATGCGTAAGTAGCCTAAAAATATACTTTTATGTATATCTGAATTGAAACCGTCATAATCATACCATTCAAGGAGTTAGGCTAATTATTTGCACAAATGAACAGTTGTACTCTTAACATTAAAAGTGAGCAGAAGACAGCCTAATGTTACGCACGAAATGTACCATTAAGATCAATTACAACCACTAAGCGCAAAGTGTACAGCAGTTTGTGGAAATAATTAGCCTAACTCCTTGAATGGTTTAATTTAAGAGCAGTAGTTCGTACATGTATATTTTTAGATAAATCATTTAGTCTGTACGCTTCTGCCACGGTTTTTCTGGTTTGTTTTTTTATTTTTTACAGAGGCCAAGTTTCCTTCTTTACATATATGCTTTGCTCCCTCGTAGGCCTATATATGGACATAGAAAAGGCACTGAAGAAATTAGACTCTGAAATCTAGAAACTATAAAGATAATCAAGTGATCAATTTAATGCACACTGTAAACATGACTGTAACAGTGTATTCATCAGTTATTTCCCCCCAGCAAAATATAAGGTCAAAAACCATTGAGGTGTCCTCTCCCTGTTGTTTCATGAATGTACAGTATGTACAGTAGCCTCAACTATATAGTTACTGGTCCAGTGAACTAAGACTATAATTAAGGAGGATTGTACAATAAGGATAGTTTTTTATAATTGTACAATCCTCCCAAATTGCAGTTTACTGGAGAGAACACACATTGTGTGCTAAGAATGCCAAATTAAATGCAAACAATGGTCTCTGACCAGTGAAAACAGTGATGAAGGATATATTATCCTTCATCACTGACTTCATTTAAAAACACATCTGCAACTGTATCAGCCTTTTCTAATCATCTCAACAACTGCCACAAAATATTCACCAAACTTCTAACAATATGAACAGCAGTTTTCATACAGCAATATAACAGTAACAATGACTGTCACATGAATAATTATAAAACATAATGGTCAAAACTTTTAATAATAACAGTGCTTAACTGGACAGCAATATGTACCTGTTGTATTTTAATGCAGCCTAATAAAAATAAGGTAAACTCACTGCTGAGTGAACAGAAAAGGCTCCAGGATTAATAAATCCTGGCTGTTAGCCAAAGGCTACCAAGTCAAAGCAAAATTTATTCAAGATAACTGGAATATCCCAGCTTAATCCCTTATCCTGGTTTTGTGCAATACCCCTCGGGTTGATACGAGACGGAACATAAAATGCAAATCACAAAAATCTCTTTTGTAACTATAGCCAACTTTTTCTTTTTTTTTCTTTTTTTTTTTTTTTAAAAGGATTTCTCCACCAAGTGTACATGTCAAAGTCAATGCACTAGTAATGGGGAGAACTACTACTCAGCCTGTGAAAACAATTATACCAAGTCTTCTGTGACTTTGGAGGAGCTTTGAAGTCTTAGAAACTGATTCAAGTGACTCCAAGTGGGATCTAGACTTGGGTTTGGAGACTGCAAATGTTGGACAGAAACGGTGTTGCAGTGGGATCCAGTATTTTTGGAGCTTGAGTGATATAAGTCAGCCTCAGCCAGCTGTTATCACTCACTGTGTGTGTGTTTGTGTACCTGGCTGAAAAATGGAGCTCATTTTCCTCCAGGTCCTATACTGCAGAGGTCCCAGGAACTCTCCTGACTGCAGATCCACACCCAGCGCTGGGGGGCGCTCAAACAAGCTCTCAGCCCTGAGAGAGAGAGAGAGAGAGAGAGAGAGAGAGAGAGAGAGAGAGATCTTGCTTTAGTAGGTACACCTTACAAGAAACATAATGTTTATATTTGTAATTTTACAACTGTCAAGCATTGAGGTATAAAAGAAAAAAAATATAGCATTCAAAAGTGAAGATTTAAGCCATGAACAGCACATTGTGGCCTTTAAGTAATATCTTTGTTATAGCTACATTCTTAGCTAAGCCCCCTATTTAACAAGAAATTACACTGCTGAGTCCTATCCTAAGTTTTAAATGGACTTTCTGCTTCCAGGTGGCCACTAGTTGGCATGACAATGTGTGGCAAAGATGATGTGCTAAACCACAATAATGCCCACATATCCTGTTATAGCAACACTTACAGTTAATTACAAAACAATCTGCCATTACCTTGTGACTTTAGACATTTCATTTAGCACAACGGTCACGTAGAGATAAAGAAGGAGAAGACCTAGAAATGAAGGAGTAACTCAACAAGAAATCAGTGCTGTGGAATGATCTTGATGATACTCACCCTTCAATGAAATCTTTGATTCCCTGAAACAGAGCAGATCAGAACAAGCCTATGATTACACAATACTTCTGTTTCTGCCCTAACATGCGGAAAACATCTCTGACTAACTTCTAGAAGAGAGTAACAAAATTATTTGGTATTTCCTGGCAGTGGTTTTTTCATGCAACTGCCGCTCCTCTTCTTTTTTAAATCTATCTAGATACAGAAATGTGCTATATTAGCATGATGACCATCATCCATCCATTCATTCTTCTCTCTCTTCTCTTATACCTTGAGTTGCTTTGGGTTTTCTTCCTCTATCAGTTTGAGGCGAAGCTGGTCAGCCATACATTCCATTTTGCTGATTTGCTCTGTGGTCTGAGTGAGCGCCTTCTCCAGCTGGTCGAGCTTCTCCTCTTTCTGCTTCTGCAGTTTCTCCTTTATGTGTTCCTCCTCCTCGAGCAGGAATTCCCTCAGAAGGCCAAACTCTGCAGTGACCGTCTCCTCCAGATCTCCTGCTCGCTCCTGGAACACAGGGAGGACTCCCATCAGCAAAAACGATAAGATAAGATTTTGTTACATTTCAACTCTAGGCCAAAGTGATGGCTCACTATTTAAACATGTAACTTAAAAACTGAAAGAATGTTGCTCGTGTACATTTATCCACTTCTCTTATTTCATTACAGTTTGAATGCTACACAGGGCATGTTTTGCAAAATAGTGGGATTCATAATAACGCAGTTCGGTAGGAGAGTCGGGTGTGTTATTCTAGTAGCAAAGATAAAAAGCGTACTACAGAGGTCTAGTAAGCTCACTTCTTCTCCACAACTCAATTTGTTTTACTTTCAAACTTGTAGTCTTCTTGGGGACACTTACTGTATCAGACTTTGTGCAGCTCCTTCTGGAGCCACACAAAAAGTGTATACACGTTTTATCACATATGCTGTAGTATTCCCCTAGACTTGTAAACAGAATTTTATGTTGTTGGAGTTCCCCTTAAGTAATAGAAGAAATGCAGCACTTTCTTTTTTTATATTGGTACTTTAAGGATACTAAAGTATACTGTAGAAATATTTTATTCATTCATAAGACAGGTAGATAGACAGGTAGAATAATAGGCACTTACAGACACAAACGTACAAAGAATACTTAATAGAAAGACAGATTGCCAAACTTGTTGACCCACATCCTGTCATACCGACAGAGAAACAGAGAAGTGAAAATCTGTGAATGTGCACATAAACTGGGTCAAACAGACAGACGGGCACACAGAAAAAATTAAAGGCTGAGACAGACAGGATAGAGAAAGAGAGTTTGTAGTCTAACCTAGAGCAGAGATATGTGAAGTTTATCTGCGGCAGCAGAAACGCACCTACACAGCAAACATCCTTCACTTAAATCTTTGTTTAACACACACACACACACACACACACACACACACACACACACACACACACACACATATAAACACCCACAACACACCTATTTGGGGGGAGTGCTGATCTGGTGGAAAAAGCGATCCTGTCTAAACTCAGCCAGCTGTTATCACTCGCTCTGTGTGTGTGTGTGTGTGGCCTGTTAAAGAAGAGATTGTGAAAAAGGCAAACATGACATGCATGAAATGTTTATTGATCACCTGTTTATTTTCAGGAAGGACCTCTGCATTTGCTAAACATGAGAACCATGTTTAGCATCAGGTTCAAGCAAACAACGCTGAGTAACAACCTGTTGTGTCACCACCACAAGTCATAATTAGGACAAGTCATCCGTCGTTCCTGTCTGTCAGACAGGTAAGGATGGAGGAATGCAGGTGAATGTTGTTTTGACCAGAATTCCTGGTTCTATGATGACACACACAGTTACCTTAACGAGAAGGATCTTTTCATTGGTCTGTCTTTGGAAGAGCGTGGCCTCCTCTGTCTGAAGCTGAACCCTCTCTAGAGCGACAGACAGCTTATCCTGCAGCAGAAATAGACAATCACATGTTAAACATTGTTAAAATGTGGTGTCGCTAAACCAGATTATAGGCTACTTATACTAGATCATTTGATTGGTGCCTTTTCTCTGAACAACACCATCTTTAATGGGAGTCATACGATGTCCACCCTTTCCTAAACTGACTGTTAGAATTTATGACCCACAAATTCAAACAAAATGGGAACCAGCAACAGAAAAACACGAGAGGCCTCTCAGAGGGAGTCTCCAAACAAACTGCTGATGGTCAGCTGCAGGGTTAAAAGTGTAGGGCAGTTACAGGAGCTCACACTGTTCTGCTGAATTCCTGTAAAAAACAAAATACCTTAAGGCTGCCAGGGGCAAACAGGGAGTCTTTAAAAAAAAATAATAATAATAATAATAATAATCTATTCACAGCATCTGCTCTGTGAAAGCCCTGTTTTTATATGCTGGAGCAAATGTGTTTATTTAATAAACACAATCTCAATAAACTTGCTTTGATTTGCATTTAGGAATGTTTTTCAAACGTGAGATATGTTTCTTTCCAAGATCAGGGGGAGGGGTGTTAAATGAGCATGGAGGAGCATGGCACTCCCTGAAACTTAGACTTTAAGTTTAAGCTTGGTTTTAAGATGAGATTCTGCAACCTTCGGCCTAAACAGATAGAGCTTTATCGGAAGGGAAAGTGTCTAAACTCAGCCAATGAGACAGTAGCCTACCTTGTAGTTTTCAAAGGCCTCGGTAATGGGGATGACATTGTGGGTCTTGTGGTCCCGGGACATGCCGCACACCAGACAGATAGGGAGCTGGTCGTCCTCACAGTAAAGCTTAAGCTTCTCCTCGTGCTCCTCGCACATATCCATACCCAGGCGCGGCCAGTGGCCGACGGACGAGGCCAGGCTGGTCATGCTGGACCCAGGCTCCCGTTCCTCCGGCTCCTCCGGCTCACCCTCGTAGTGCCATCCGGTTATCCCCGCGGCTGGGTCCATGGCCCGGGCTCTTCGCACACTGTCCACGACGTTGCACAGAAGCGAGTTGGGTCGCAGTTTACGGCCGCTCGACTTTCTACACTTTGGGCAACTCGACAACTCGTCCGCCTTGGCTTCCCAGCACTGGATGATGCACACCTGGCAGAAGTGGTGTCCGCACTCGAGGATCACCGGATCATGGAACAGCTCCAAACACACCGGGCAGGTGAGCTCCGAGTGTAGTTCCTCAATCGCGTTGGCGTCCGCCATTCTCGGCTGCGAACATAGCCCTAAAACAGAAACGTCTGGTGGCAACAAAGTAACGAGAAAGACTAGAGTGCTCTTCCGTTCACAGAGAGGGAGTGGTCTAGCTCAGAGTGATAGAATTTGTTTTCACGGAAGAGACTGGAGGCGTGCAGCAACAGGCTTTGTACAGCAGCCGTGCAGCTACTTTACATGACGGGCATAGCCTACTGTCCTGGAGCCAAACCACTTTTATTAGAAAGATTGACCCACAACGGAAACCCACTCAAATGTAGACTAACAAATTGGCCCAACGTTAATGATATTCTCTCAAATTTCATCTTTGACGAAATGGTAGCCTATAGGCCTACTTCCTCTTAAAAAGACTTGGTAATGGAATTGATGAGTAAAGTTTCTTGCTTTAGAGAACAATGAGGCCTGTAAAGCATTAAGAACAACTTGGGTAGTCAGGATGTTAAAAATCAAAGTCCTTAATAAAATATCTTTAAGTCATATGACTTAGTTTATTTAGTTTAGCATATCCGGTGCAGGAGGGATTTATTTCTGATAAACCGGATGAAGTGTCCCTTATGTGTCGAGGACATTCTCCTAATTAAGTCTTTAAAAAGCCTCTTGTTTCAGCTACAAAATGCATCTTTTATAATATGATGCATGGGAACGTTCTCTGAAGGTTCTGTGATATTTTTTTTAATCTTCAGAGAATGTTCAGGGAACGTTCCCTGAAGGTTAAAAAAAAAAAAAAAAACCTTTAGAGAACCTTTAGTAGGGTTCAAAGTTAAGGTGTGTGTGTGTGTGTGTGTGTGTGTGTGTGTTGTGAATCACAATAAAAAAATATTGTGAATCACTTTGTGTCAAAGTTCTAATTAAAAACTTTCCACAAACTTGGGGATTTAGTAATAGCAGGTACAACTCACTGACCTCGCACCTGATAAACTTACTGAGTTATCCTATACTTTAGCATATGGGCTAACACAGTCACATTTAAGTTGGTATCGATATTTGCTGCTTACAAACACATGCTGTATTTATATTACCAGCTTTATGGGCTCATTATTGTGCTTCAGAATAAAGCTGTAGAGTACAAACTTATTTCAACAGATAAATGAGCCAGATGTTCAATGTAAGTTACAAAACACACCCTACAGCCTCTAAACCAGTATCACAAAAGGAAAAAAGAAGGAAACTAGCTGACACAGTAAATCAGTAAGGGAATGTTTTACTGATACTGAATGATTACTCACTAGGTCACTTTGCTGTCACTTAGATACTTACTGGTTAAACAAACTGTTTGCAGCTTTGTGTATACATTTGTTTTACTTCTCATATATGCATATACATTTACCACATACCTGTTTACATTCTGGTTGAATTCAGTTTATTCATTTGCAAAAACTGTCTACACAAACATAACATAGGCATATATATTACTTTTAATAATATAATGCTTATATTTTGTTTTGCTTTTATTACTACTTAATGAGTATTGTTGGAAGGAGCCCGAGATCCAAGATTTCACTGCCAACGACTGCTTCTTGTAATTGTTGTTCACGTGACAATAAATAACTTAAGAAACTTAAAATATAAGAATCAGCCCCCCTCTCCACATTTTTCCGTACTGTAGGGCTCAGCAGCTCTCCTCTGTGTGGAAACCGAAACTATGGTAATTCCTGTTGGCTGCAAATGCAGTGTTATTACTCACAAACCAGTTTCACTGACCTGCCCTTAGCTTCTGTGTCCTATTCAGCCTGCTGCCCAGTGCCACATCTCTGAGTGCTCACTAGATGGCCATAGCATAAAAATGGAAATTACAGCGCTCATACCCGCCTTAATGTCCATAAAAAGATAGAGCATGAATACAAATACAATACATAAATACAGTACAGAAATTATAAAAATGTACGTTTAAAGTGCATGTTGTGTTGTCTGATATAAATATAAATAAATTATATAAATATGTCTGAGGTATAAAAGAGAGAGCATACCGCTTAGTTCGTGTCACAGGAGGTCTTAGCCTACCACTACGTTCCATAACCCTGCCAGTCAAATTACCATGAAGAGGGTGACCCGGGTCCCTCGTTAATTTCTGTGTCATTTTTGCCAGACGGTCATCATACAGTGGGGAGAACAAGTATTTGATACTCTGCCATTTTGCAGGTTTTCCTACTTACAAATCATGTAGAGGTCGGTACACTGCAACTGTGAGAGACGGAATCTAAAACAAAAATCCAGAAAATCACATTGTATGATTTTTAAATAATTAATTTGCATTTTATTGCATGACATAAGTATTTGATCACCTACCAACCAGTAAGAATTCCGGCTCTCACAGACCTGTTCGTTTTTCTTTAAGAAGCCCTCCTGTTCTCCGCTCATTACCTGTATTAACTGCACCTGTTTGAACTCGTTACCTGTATAAAAGACACCTGTCCATACACTCAATCAAACAGACTCCAACCTCTCCACAATGGCCAAGACCAGAGAGCTGTGTAAGGACATCAGGGATACAATTGTAGACCTGCGCAAGGCTGGGATGGGCTACAGGACAATAGGCAAGCAGCTTGGTGAGAAGGCAACAACTGTTGGCGCAATTATTAGAAAATGGAAGAAGTTCAAGATGACGGTCAATCTCCCTCGGTTTGGGGCTCCATGCAAGATCTCACCTCGTGGGGCATCAATGATCATGAGGAAGGTGAGGGATCAGCCCAGAACTACACGACAGGACCTGGTCAATGACCTGAAGAGAGCTGGGACCACAGTCTCAAAGAAAACCATTAGTAACACACTACGCCGTCATGGATTAAAAATCCTGTAGGGCACGCAAGGTCCCCCTGCTCAAGCCAGCGCATGTCCAGGCCCGTCTGAAGTTTGCCAATGACCATCTGGATGATCCAGAGGAGGAATGGGAGAAGGTCATGTGGTCTGATGAGACAAAATAGAGCTTTTTGGTCTAAACTCCACTCGCCGTGTTTGGAGGAAGAAGAAGGATGAGTACAACCCCAAGAACACCATCCCAACCGTGAAGCATGGAGGTGGAAACATTATTCTTTGGGGATGCTTTTCTGCAAAGGGGACAGGACGACTGCACCGTATTGAGAGGAGGATGGATGGGGCCATGTATCGCGAGAGCTTGGCCAACAACCTCCTTCCCTCAGTGAGAGCATTGAAGATGGGTCGTGGCTGGGTCTTCCAGCATGACAACGACCCGAAACACACAGCCAGGGCAACTAAGGAGGGTTCGTAAAGAAGCATCTCAAGGTCCTGGAGTGGCCTAGCCAGTCTCCAGACCTGAACCTAATAGAAAATCTTTGGAGGGAGCTGAAAGACCGTATTGCCCAGCGACAGCCCCGAAACCTGAAGGATCTGGAGAAGGTCTGTATGGAGGAGTGGGCCAAAATCTCTGCTGCAGTGTAAACCTGGTCAAGAACTACAGGAAACGTATGATCTCTGTAATTGCAAACAAAGGTTTCTGTACCAAATATTAAGTTCTGCTTTTCTGATGTATCAAATACTTATGTCATGCAATAAAATGCAAATGAATTACTTAAAAATCATACAATGTGATTTTCTGGATTTTTGTTTTAGATTCCATCACTCACAGTTGAAGTGTACCTATGATACAAATTACAGACCTCTACATGCTTTGTAAGTGGGAAAACCTGCAACATCGGCAGTGTATCAAATACTTGTTGTCCCCACTGTATATTTTATCCACTGTATTTAACTCTCCCACCATTTTTCCAGCCCTTTTAGTCACTCTATCAATCCTGGCTTTCTCAGTTGCATTCCCACCCCCCAACCCACCACACAGTAACTCCAAACACTACATATCACTGACATAAAAAAAACATTCTCACCACATCCGTATTCACCTTAAAGGACTGAGAGAAAGAAGAAAAGAGAAACCAAATTCATGTTTAAATGTTATTTTTGAGAGGGAATGAGGTGTTGAGAGTCTTTCTTTCAAGAGAATCGTTCAGCTAAAATGACAAAGTGTATTCAGAATGTTATCTTGAAAGGGTCGCACCCTCTGGCCACATATGCATTTCTTTTATTTGTTTTTCTTCTTTTTTTGTAGATAACGTTTCAGCCTTCTGCAAAACCATTGATTGAGTCATTGATTCTAAAGAAGGCCTGGACAGAGTGTGCAGCATTTTTTTCTTACTTCCAAGTCTACTTCCGGTGATCTGCACCTCACTACAACCCTTGGTGTGCGATAGTTTTCTACATTATATCCAGAACAGGATCTAACATGATCTAACACAAAAACATTTTTAATCAATCCTATAGGTGCTAGCCTATATTGATATTCATAATAAGACTCTGTAGTATTAGTACTTTAAGTATAGTTCTGCCCACCCTGATGTACATCACTCTGGTTCCCACTGTATTTACATCCTCTCTACAACCTAACTATTCCTGAATGCAGCAAGAAATATGACACATTGGAGCAGAACAACAGAAACCGAGGATTTCCCCACAAACAGATCAAGCACACAACGAAATAAAGAAGGCACGACGTTTGGTAAAATAACAGTTACATTCGTCTTATCTTCTGGGAAACATTTCTGGTTCCCACAATGCAATGAGGGAACTTTTGGTGAGAGAAGAAATAGAGACCACACAGAAACTGGAGGGAGACAGAAAAGGAAACTTGCTGACTTGCCCAGAGGAGTGTTTGTGTATAATGATACCAATTAACAAAAGACTGCCAGTAAAGATCTCAGGATGCATTTAACAACTCCCAGAGCCAATTTAGGACAGTACCGTATAAGTGCAAGAATCAAAACGAGTGTGCACCTCGAGCTGCACCGCAATCCATAAAGAGCTCTGCGTCATACAAGGTACTCATGGTTTTTCCACACCTTTAAGTCTCCTATGATGCTTCATCTTTTTAGACAGAGTGTGAGAAAGCTTGGGACAGACCCTCTGCAGGGAAATGCAGTTTTTTTATCCCTAGCATTAGACCTGGAAGATATCGAACTAAAATATAAGCTATTTTAGTCAAGAATAAATACAGTCAGTCTTGATGCTCAGTTTATGTTATGCAGTGCATCTTCTTTTTCTTCACCTTGCCACAACCACCAAATGATTAAACACTAGAAACAAGATGATCTCCACCTCAGCTGACTAACAAAATATGATATGCTGAGTGATTGCTTCCCAGAAGGCATCCTGACTAACTGTCAACAGGGGAAGTTGGACACCCACAGTGTTCCTGCTGTCAGTAGGCCTATATATAACAGGAAACCTTTACAGTCCTCATTACTCCAGATGCTGAATGTACATAAAGGAAATCTAGGTTTTATTTAACTCTGGACTTGTGTCTGAGAGGAATTCTGTCAGGAAAGTTCGCCGGCATCTCTTTTCAGCAGGCGTTAATACAGCTGACCATGATGTCTCAAAGGAAGATGCTGCAATTCTCAACAGGAGCTCTGCTTCTTCTCCTACCCTGGTTTGGTGGCCTGGTCCTTGGAGAGATCAGTGATGACTTCTCCCAGTGCCTTGATTTCTTCTTTAATGAAACTCCACCAAAGGGTATCAATGCAGCAGGATACCAGCCAATATGCCAGCGCTACAAAAACCAGTACCGCTTTGCCAGTTTGTATCACCGCCAGCATCGTGCACCGTTGTACTCAGCATACATACTCAGTCCTGCAGATGGCAAACGGCCCAAATCCATTTGGAAGTACGAACCACAGGTGAGTAAGAAAACAGTGTGTGGTGTTCAAGAGCAGCCACTCTCTTTAAAGACTAACTGTACTCTGTTGAGCGTTACTTTGTTCAGTATCATTTGTTTAGATGAGATGAACACCCAGTTGCCAGTTTATTCGTTTTATAATCATTATTATTTTGTCCCCCTACGCCATTTATATCAACGAGGGTAGGCTAACAACATCACCAACTACATGTGTCAAAAGTTGAATCAACACCTCTTTAAAAAAAGTTTCAACTTTATCATTAACCTTCATGAAGGTAGGATTTTGCTGGACTGCAATTGGTTTTTTAGATGTCTGTACCTAATAAACTGGAAATTGAGTGTATAGATTAGAAGTAAGAAATAGTGTCCTGACAACAGAGCATCACTTCCTTTTGGTTAGAAAACTCACAGGTGTTTTTTTTTATCATGGCATTAATGTGTCGAAATAATTTAGATTTCACAAATACACACATATCAGCATTCCCATGTAGACCTAGTTGGAATTTGTGTTTTTTTTAAGGCCATAAGAGAAAATGTGACAGAACAGTCAAAGTTTCTGTTCCATTGAAATGTCATTGTGGTCAATGTGTGATTGGCAGAATGACGTTTTTACCATTATCTTAAAACAGATGCAGCCTCTTTCAAACTGTAAATACAAAAATGCTGCCACACATTATCTTTTCTCTGGTGAGGTGAAAAAGAAAGGAAAGTGGAATTTCACAAGAAAGAGTTTTCTCTACATGAGTGATTCAGTCACACACCAAGTATGATAAGATATGATAAACGTTATTGTCTGTGACAAAGCAACATAAACTTCGCCTTTGACAAGGCTCAACATCAAACAAACAATGCATATTTAAAACCCATTTAAAAACACAAATATGTAAAATAGGACTAAAACTGTTAAAACTACCGTTGACAACTATAGCATCAATAGATCAGGGTACAGAGCCTATTTTAATTGGTTCAGGGTGATTAACACAAAGGAAAGGAAAGAGGATTTTTTGTAGATGTTTTTCCAGGCCAGTGGGACTTACAGTGACAACCTGATGGCAGTAAGTGAAAGGATTGGTGAAAGGGGTCTTTCCTGTACACAGACGTATATTCACATGACTATTCAAATCAAACAGGATCAATAAGTAGCAAAATACTCTTATGTAGCTTCTGAACGGTGACGTGTGTGTGTGTCTCTCTCTCTCTCTCTCTCTCTCTCTGTCATTAAGTTGGTGTTTCCCCGTGCCAGCTTAGAGATGGCAGACTTCGATACCCCTGTAGACCAGAATGTGATTGAGAGTCAGGCAGTGCTTGACGACTACAAGAACTCCAACTTCACCAAGGGCCATCTCAATCCCAGCATGCACGAGAAGACCAAAGAAGACCGTGAGGCCACCTTCACCCTGACAAACATTGTCCCTCAGCGAGCGGGCTCCAACTCTGGCCCATGGAACGGTCTGGAGAATGAGGTGTTAAAGAAATTCAATCGCTTCTGCAACGGGTCGATGCATGTGATCACCGGAGTCATACCTTATGAGTCTGAATCCCGCTGGATCAATAACAGGGTGTCTGTTCCTGAGTACATGTGGTCTGCCTATTGCTGTCCGTCCTACAGATCTGACCTCCCTGACTCTGTGAAGCCCTTTTTCCCCACATATGCTGCTGTGGGAAGGAATGACCGCAACAGTGGAGAGGAGATTGTGCCAGTTAATGTCAAAGCCAGGGCCTCAATCAGGGGCTATGATGTGAGGCGGATGTCTTTAGAGGCTCTGGAGGGCATTCTGGCACAAAGGCTGACCATACCCATCAGTCTGTTTGATGGGCAGTGTGAGTAGCAAAGGGGAAGAGCTTAAGTTCCTTGTTGAAATCAAAGGCTTCCTCCTATGCGTGTTTACTGCAGTAATCACGTACAGCACATCTCTTAATTTTTAATTACTGAAAGTGATTTACCAGGACATGATTATTATCTCATGGTGGGTTGATTTGAATTCATCTGATGATTAGTGTTTTTTAAAATACATATTTTTCCCTTTGTCAATGTCATCTTGTAACATGTTCAACAACTAACCATGATTTTACTAATAAAACCAGATTGAAATGGATGAAGAGCCTTCTGATGGGACAAATCATGTTTATTTTACTGTAGATGCTTACATTGTTCACACAAATGCAAACACATTCAAATAAAATGGTTGCACATTTTGTACTAATGTGTACATAAATAGTCCTGCAGAAGGCAAACAGTCCAATCCCAACTGGATGTATGAACCACAAAAATACTGCGTGGCATGCAAAAGCAGCTATTTACTGTGGTGTGTTAAAGAAACTTTGTCAGATTTTTTTTTAGCTCATCAACAACTACCTTCCCGTGTATTGCCAGATGAACCTAATGGGGGGGAGGGGCCTGAGGCAAAATTAGCTAATGGGCATCTATTCATTCCCTCCAAATGTACCCCACTCCCTATGCAATGTGTAAATTTTTTCTGCGGTGGAAAACTACATGGCATGTGTGGTATTTTAAATAAACACAAATATATTCAGGAATACGTTACATTTAGGCACAAAAAACGAAAAAATTAAGGTAAACAAACAATTTTGACACAGGGACCCTTTAAGCAGGATGATGTGTTTTAGAGGTGTATCTTTCCCAAACACTTTTTTAAATTAAATCAGCACAAAACAGCAGATACACTGTGAGAATGGAGCTGTTTGGGACACCTGGTATATATACTGACTATAATACTTCACTCCTCTGTTTTCCCTACAAAAATCAATTTGAGGCGGGTGCTTTCTTCACAGCCATATCAATTGTAAAATGTCTCAAAAAGAGAATATTAACTTTGTTTTTTCAGTCACCAGTGGTTTGCTGGTAAGGTGGATGGCAGTGGTGGAGGTATAAGTCAGTGTAGCCATTTTGTGATGAGCAGGGAGTGAAAAATTAAATCAAATGTAAATTAATATATGTAAACCATGTGTTATATACTTGGTACTTGGTGTAAGTTTTAGCTTGACTTTGAGAACGGGTGTGACATCCTTAACCAAGAGAGGAAGCGATGAGCGGAGCTGTGACATGTTACTTGGTCATCATGTGGTGCTTTTTTGGGCTGATAGTATCCCACCAACCTCAGAGGCTGAACGGAGAGTTTTTAACTAAAGAGCTGCAAGGAGGTTTGGAGTTGGTGTTCTACTCAGCTTGTAGGAAAATATCTTGGTAAGTTTGAGTTTGAGAAGGTATCTTGAGCAAACTGTGTGTTCGTTGTCTGCTGATAAGCATCTCTTTCTCCAGCAGGTATACAGCCAGGTTCCTGCTCAAGATGTTCCAAAGAAAGATGCTGCAAATCTCAACAGGAGCTCTGCTTCTTCTCCTACCCTGGTTTGGTGGTCTAGTCCTTGGAGAGATCAGTGATGACTTCTCCCAGTGCCTTAATTTCTTCTATGAAAAAACTCCACCAAAGGGTATCAATGCAGCAGGATACCAGCCAATATGCCAGCGCTACAAAAGCCAGTACCGCTTTGCCAGTTTGTATCACCGTCAGCATCATGCCCCATTGTACTCTGCATACATACTCAGTCCTGCAGATGGCAAACGGCCATCACCCATTTGGAAGTACGAACCACAGGTAAGCAAAAAAACTCTGTGTGATATGTGAGAGCAGCCATTTTCTTTGAAGACTAACTGTACTGTGAGATTTCACAAAACTTATACTTACTTTATACTAGTGCAAATGAATTCACATGCATTCTATTGAAGTGTTGTTGAGTTAAGAGTGTCTACTGTATATTAATCATAAATGGTTGGAGAATCTCACAGACACATGGAAGTGCTGCCTTTGCATGTAGATCTAATGGGAATTTAGCATTGGGCTGTAAGATGGTGATGGTAAATGTGTGAGAGAGCACGAGCACTTCCTGTTAAATACTCAAAGTGCCATTGTGGTCAATGTGTGACTTGTGCAAATTCAAAAACTGCATTGCAATTCTCTCTCTCTCTGAAACTGTGTTATAGAGAAATTACTGTATGTCACACACATTGTCTTATTTAAGAGGAAATTAAGTAGCATTGTATCTATTTTGTTTTAATTTAATTTTCCAATAGCTAACTGACTCAATAACACACCTGTTTACACCACAGAAGTATACACACACACACACACACACACACACACACACACACACACACACACACACACACACACACACACACTGACTAAACTCAACGCAACAACAAGCAGCAAGACACTCTTACATATCCTCTAAAACATGGTATCTCTGTCTTCCTTTGTCTTTAAGCTGGTGTCTTACAAAGCCGGCCCAGAAATGTAGCCTTTCACGACCCCAAATACAGTCTACTCGGATGTGAGGAAGAGCCAGGCGGTGGTTCAGGACTACGCACACTCTGGCTTCACCAAGGGCCATCTCAATCCTAGCATGCACCAGAAGACAATCGTGGACCGTGAGGCCACTTTCACCCTGACAAACATTGTCCCTCAGCAGAAAGGCTCCAACGGAGGCACCTGGGCGCCACTAGAAAGGGAGGTGTTGGAAAGATTCAAGGCTTTCTGCAACGGGTCGATGCATGTGATCACCGGAGCCATGCCTTATGAGTCTGAATCCCGCTGGATCAATAACAGGGTGTCTGTTCCTGAGTACGTGTGGTCTGCCTACTGCTGTCCGTCCTACAGATCTGACCTCCCTGACTCTGTGAAGCCCTTTTTTCCCACATATGCTGCTGTGGGAAGGAATGACCGCAACAGTGGAGAGGACATTGTGCCGCTGGATCCCAAAGCGGACACCCGCGTTCGAGGCTATGATGTGAGGCAGATGTCCTTAGAGACCCTAGAGGGCATCTTGAAAACAAGACTGAAAATGCCAGTCAGTCTGTTTAAAGGGCACTGTAAGTAACAAAGGGTGAGAAGCTCTAGTAAACTTAGCCAGGGTTCTTATGGGTCACTAAGTCCAGCATCCCCCCCCCCTCATGATTTTCCAATAAAACAACAAAGAGCCTTCTGATGAATTTAAATATTTATTTCTTCATGATATGACCAAAACACAAATATACAAAATACCAAGCTGTCAATTATATTGTCCGGCTAAAAATAGGGGCATCGGCTGCAACATTAGTGACTTATTGATAAAAACACAAAAATGTACAATTTATTGATCATCATAAATAAGTACAAGCTTTATACAAATGAGAGAATAGCTGAATGTCTTACATTTTTTTCTATTTCTCCTCCTATGGAGAAACGCCATCTACAACGGACTTCCTGTCAACTTAATTAACTTATCAACTTTTACTCAACAAAAATCATCCACACGTAAATTTAAAGCTAAAGTGCGGAACCTTTACATATAAAAGTGCTGTCAACCAACCTTGCTCCCTCACCTACAGGTCTTCACAGTGTAGCTGCTCAATGTGGTTCTCTGATTGGTTACGTGACACGTCAATTTACTTGTATTACCCAATATCTTGACAGACAGGAAGAGGGGAGAGACCACGGCGACCCAGCGTTATGAATCCTATAGCTTTCTTGTCGACAGTGTTTGTGTAATTGCTCTCACTGCCAGAGGGGGGAGACAAAGGTTCTGCACTCCAACTTTAACCCCTTCATCCTGGCAGAGCGTGTAAGAAAGTCAACCCCAAATCACTTAGTTTCCACCAGTCACATTCATCACCTGAATTCTACCACATTCTATTAAAAACCTTCTTTTTTTCCCCAGTTCTATCAGAGATTTGAAGGAGCGGCTCTAAAAACACTTGTGGTTAAAGCCACTTCTCCAGTTGGAGCACTAGAGTGTCGGCTTTCACTGTGTATGAGTTGGTGTCTCTTTAAGTACTCCACACGGCTGAACCGTTTTCCGCATGCTTCACACCCGTACGGACGTTCACCTGTGTGAATCCGCTGGTGCCGTTCCAAATTGCCTAGACGACTGAAGCTGCGTCCACATTGAGGGCACCGATGCGGCCTCTCGCCCGTGTGCACCAGATGATGCCGTTCCAGTGAGCGCGAGTGTGTGAAGCGCTTCCCGCAGATCTCGCAGCAATGCGGCCTCTCAGCGGCACAGGCGCACTCATGGTTCTTGAGAGCCCAGGCGTAGCTGAATGTGTTGCCACAGTGGGCACAAGGGAAAAGAATGTCCTCTCCACTATTCTGTAAATGAGAGGCTCCCAGTGGACAAGGGTGCTCCTCCAGCTCAGCATCTGAGGTGAAGCCTCCTCCACACTGTGGGCAGAAGTGGAGCAGGTCCACGCCACCCTCCTCTTCCCCTCCGCTCTCCCCGACACTCCCTGGAGCAGACAGGTGGGGCAAGTGCTCTGACTCTCCTTGCTCCGCCATTCTATGTCCAGTCATGACCGCAGCCGAGTCGCCCTCTCTCAACTTCTTCGGCCAGGCTGACCTCAGTTCCACGCCGGCCCTCACAGCGTCCTTCATCCTGCCTTGCCCTATCTGCTCCTCTCTCTGCAGGGTGGGTGGCTCCAGCTCTTCATCTTGCTCCATTCCATCAAGACCAATGTACTTGGGGGCCAGGCTGCTCTTGCTGCCTCGCACTACCTCGGAGTCAGGGCTGACAGGCTGGGAGGCCGTCATGGCCGCCTGTTCGCGGCCTCTCTCAGCCCTCAGTGCAGACTCCAGACCCCTCAGCTCATCCATGGTCATGCCCCCCTCCGACGGCTCTGCAGACTCCACCTTCCAGTCCTCCTCCTCTCTTTCTCCTGAATGAAGGATCGGGGGATGACCCGACAGATCTCCTGAGTAGAGACAAAGGGAGGAGGAGGAGAGCGAGAGAGAGATGGCGTGAGCAATCATTTCCCCTTTCTTTCAAACTCTTGGTCTCTGACCATTTCACTAACTTCCCCTCCCTCAATCAGTGGGTGCTGGGCTCATTACCTTCGCTTTGGGCTCTGGAGCCAGTGTGGAGGTTCTGGTTGGACGGGTCCATCTTCAAAGCCTCCTTGATTAGCTGGAGAGAGGCGGGTTGATAGCCCTCTGTTTGTGTAAACTGCATTGAGAAGCACAGAGAGCATAGTAACTTAAGTGGGTAACTCAAACCAGAATATAAAATGTATTGTACTTTATGCTTTTTTTAAATAGCTTGTTAACATGATGCAACACTCATCGTAGCCATATGTTATGACCCCACCAAGTCATATGTTTACAAAAAGCTAATTGATTGGTTGCATTTACTTAAAGTTATTTTATCAGCCATCAAAAACACTTCGTAATGACTTCACAGGGAGGATAATAACACATTCTGCATGCTTTGAATATTTAAATGCAGAAGACAAGTGAAGAGTGGATCTGCGCCCTGCCACTTGGCCATGTGGTGGAATAGCAAACAGCTTTTCACCTTTATCAGTAGTATTTCTACCTATAAGCTTGCCACACTTGAGATGTGGAGAGCCCTCGGGCTCTTCTGGAAGCTAAATATCCAATCAATAGCCTTCCCTTCATCCACTACATCTCTGCAGTGATTTGATGGCTGAAAAAAATGAGCACAACTCTCTCTTTTTCTGTCTGCGTTCTTTCTCATTCCATATGAAGCTGCTGAGCAGTGCAGAGATGCTGTGCCACTTTCTCCTCCTACTCCTCCTCTGAGAAAGCCTGTCTCCCTCACCTCCTCTTTGATGTTGGCCGTCTCCTCCCCCTCACCGCTGATGCTGCCCTCCCCTTCCTCGTCCTCCGTCATCCCTCCCTCATCCTCTTCATCCCTGGGGAACTGGATGAGGAACATCTCCCTGGCCTCCTTCCCCCCTCTTCCTCCTGCTCCTGCTACTATCCCCACAGCTCCTGCACTTCCTCCTCCTCCTCCACCACCGCCATCTCCACCACCTCCTCCTTCCTCCCACACACCTACAGGCCAGCCTTTGCCATAGGCTGCTGCTGGGCCCTTCTTTGACTTGCCTCCTGTGGAGAAGAGAGGAAGAATTGGGAAGGGTGGGAGGGAGGTGAGACAGTAAGGAAAAAGTAAGGAGGGAGACAGGAGAGAGGGAGGGCACAGGGAGACAGGAAGGAGAGCAAATGAAATATGAGGGGGAGAGAGGTAAGTGGTAAGTGGGAGGAGATGATTGGAAGGCCAGGAGAGTGAGATGGAAGAGAGAAAAGGGTGGAGAAGTGGAAGATAAGAAGGAGGAGGAGGGGATTGGAGAGGCAGATGGGAACAGGAGTAGAGAGGAGGTTGGGGGGAAGGTAGAGAGGAAAAGGAGCAGGGGGAGGAGGAGTGAGCATGATGAATGAGTGAGGAGAGAGGGGGCGTAGAAGGACAGACAAGAGAGCGGGATGGAGAGAAAAACGTGAAAGGGAGGAGAATAACGAAAGAGGCAGAGACAAGAGGGAGAAGTGGAGTTGGTGGGGGAGAGGAGGAAGAGGAGAGGGAGGACATGTTGAAGGAGAAAGAGGAGGGGTGGGGATGAAAATGTGAAAAGAAGAGAGAGATAGACAGAGCAGAGAGAGGAGTGGAAGTGGAAAGGGAGTGTGTAATTATGGTGGTGGTGGAGAGTAGCGGGAGAGGAGTGGAGGAGGTGCGGGAGGGAAGGAGGGGAGTGTGTGTGTTTGTGTGCAACGTGATGAAGGAGAGAACAAGGCAGGGGGGAGGTGGGGGCAGGGAGAGAGGAAGGAGGCGAGGGCGTGAAGGAGAGAGGAGCGGTGAGGGGAGGAGGAAGAGTTGGAGAGAGACAGAGAGAGGTGAAGGAGGTGGGGGGGAGGGAGAGGAGCAAGGCAGGAAGGGAGAAAGGGAGGAAGGAAGGGATAGAGTGTGCAAAAGCACAGAGGAGTGGGAGGGACAGAATGCAGCGGAGAGAGAGAGAGAGAGAGAGAGAGAGAGAGAGAGAGGAGAGGGGGAGGTGAAGGACAGAGGGAGTGAAAATGAAGAGGAGGCGGAGGAGGAAGGGAGGGAGGGAAAGAGGAAGGAGGGAGGGAGAGATCAGCTCTTGCCAGATGGTTTCCAACAAAACAAGTGCGTCTTCACATAGGCCCTGACTGCATAGCAAGAAGTCTGTTACTCACATTAATAGACACAATCTCACATAACATCATGTGTAAGATGTTTTAGCAAGGTAACATTTAGATGTAAAGCCAGCTTTATATATGACACAAGCTCCATGGAATGTAAGCCACCTTGTTTTGGGAGGAAAAGCCATCCTCAAGCAATACTTACGAGCCACCTCAACTTTTCGTTTCTTCCGCCCTCCAGCTCCTTCCTCCGCAGTCGCCGCTGCCGCCAGTCCGGCGTTGCGGCGGTTGGCAGCCCAGCCCATCCCGTACTTGCGCTCGGTTCTCAGTTTGTTCTCGGTGAGCCTCAGCCGCTGTTTGAGAGAGTCGTTCTCCTTCCTGTTGAGGGACAGCTCCACCAGGTAGTCGTTCACCATATCCTGGAAGAGTTTGGTGATCTCACAGACCGAGGCTCGGATCAGACTGTCCATGACAGCCGTCAGATGCGTCTCAAACGTGGACACCGATTCCTCCATCATCGTGGCCACAGGATCGGAACTGATGATGGTTCAATAACAGTGTATGTTATCACCATGAGTTTCCACAGAGATCACAAAAGTTCCACACTGTTTAATCTAATACGCTAAAACGTTAGCCACTGTATATACCCAATCGTATCCATATCGCCAATGTCAGTTACAAAAAAAGAATTGTAGCTATACACAATCTTTATAATATCGGCAGTACAGTGGTACAGTGAATAACGTTAAACACAGTAATACTATGGTTATTCCACCTCTGTTATCATTTAATTAAAGACTATACTGCCGCTTTAATTAGCTAAGCAGTTTAAAACCAAATACACGACCTGCGTCAGGTTGGCTTAGTAAACTTGTAATGTAATCGACACACAATAACGTTAAAGTAACGTTAGAAGAGGAGCAGCAACCTCTCTAACGTTACGTCTGGAAAGTGATCGTGCTAGCAGACGGGCTAATATAGCTGGCTTTGTATACGCACCGTTTCTTGGATGAAATCCGGAGGAGTACCTTAGACGTGAAACGGCGGCGACAGACGATATGATTTCACGGATCGCGGATAAGCTTTGTCGATGTTCATAAGCACAGAGACATGGTGACAAAGGAAGGCGCCATCCAACTTCTGCTCTCTCTCTCTCTCTCTCTCTCTCTCTCTCTCTCTCTCTCTCTCTCTCTCTGCCTCTGTTTTCCTCTAGCCTCCTTCAGCACCGATGCCACTGCGCATGCCCAGTACCGTAATTACCCTACAAGAACGGCCGCACCCTGGGAAAAAAACATGCATAAACCATTGACTGTAAAATTAAGATGTCATACATCACCTTGTGTGTCACTCTCAACAGTGGTGTTAAGCAGTTGTGAAAAAATAATAACAAAAAATATATTTCACTTTCACTTGGTTGACGTAGCATGTGTCAACAACAGTCTTCCAGGATGGAAGGCGGTGCTGTGGTCATATAGCTAACCTATTACACACGATACAAGAGAAGAAGAGACATATTTTCTTCCGTCTTACCAGCAACCGGGCAGTCACTGGTCTGGTGCAGAGTCGCAGCATCCGCGGTTTGTTAAGGGGAGAAAGACACAACTAGGAAGGAGTAATCATGCCGATGTTCACGGTGAACACCAACGTAGCTAAAAGCGATGTACCGGCGGCTATGCTGTCCGAGGCCACTGAGGAGCTGGCCAAAGCTATGGGCAAACCTGCACAGGTAGGCCAGGGGCCTTCCGTATTCTTTCCCATATGGATCAGTTTGATAGATGGATGGATAGATTAACATTTCTGCTGAGTGCAAATACGACCAACAGCTGAAGCCTTATTTCCATTTAACTGCACTGAATAAATAAGGCTAGCTTCTTGTGCAATTATGCAAACATAGTTTTGACTATTATTTGTAGAGTAAGCATGGGTAGTAAATGATTGATCAGCGGCGTCAGATCATTAAACCTACAGGTTAGAAGCAAATCTTTTATGTCCTACAAAGTGAATGAATACTTTTTAAAATAGGACTCTAATGAGAATAATATCCTTAACATCTCATATGTGTACATATATATTTCCATCAAAATGCACAAAATATGTTAAGGGGATTCCATATTTCTCTACCAGAATAATATTAAAAAGCATTTAGACCATTATGTAGGGAATTACACTGTAAGTTAAACAATCAAATCAATACATATGATATCTTAAAATAAATAAAGATTTCACAGGTATTGTTGGTTACTTAGCAAGCATTTCTTCAGGGTGGGGTTGTAGTGGGGTAGTTTGGATTCATGACTTCACTATTTCAAAAACCTCACTACAACCTTCACTGTATTCTCATCCACCTTTTTATAATGCTGAAACTACAATGTCTTATTTAGGCTCAATTGGACGAAGATCCTCAAAAACTGACACCAGTCACTCACGGTTGATCCACCCAATGTGGCCTGACCTCAGTTTTGTGTCTCTGTATTGCATATACCAGTACATCGCTGTGCATATCAACCCTGACCAAATGATGATGTTTGGAGGAAAGGGAGACCCCTGCGCACTCTGCTCCCTCCACAGTATTGGCAAGATCAGCGGTGCTCACAACAAGCAATACTCTAAACTCCTGTGTGGACTGCTCAACAAACACTTGGGCATCTCTCCTGACAGGTAACACACACACACACACACACACACACACACACAAACACAAACAAGGCAGTACAGTCATTTACTACACATAATGTGATAAGTAAAGGTAGCATGGTGACAGAAACACACAGTCTCAAATAACCCTGGATCTTGCATACCTTGCTCACTGTTCATGTCCAATCGTATAAACATATTTCTCCTTGTGTCTATTTCAGGATTTACATTAACTTTGTAGACATGGATGCAGCCAATGTGGCCTGGAACAACACTACCTTTGGCTGAGATGGAGGTCAACACAATGAAATAGAAGATCATTCCAGTATTGTCCTATATGTACGAACATAGTTAAAACTGAAAAAAATCAAGAGGCAAAGACACCTGGTAATTCAATGGCCAATATTCTGTATGACTCTTAAAAGCACGTAGCTGGACCCTTTAGATTTGCACTGATCCCTTTTCCAGTATAATGCTATAAAACAAACCCTGTAGACCATACTATAATCTCTGTTTTCCTTGATTTTCTAGACTGACAAAGACACATTACATTTCACAAGCTCCGTTTAAAAAAAAAATGAATTTAACTCTGGAGAACACCCAGTAAAAAATAATAAACCTTTTTCAATGCAGACAAGCACAATACCAGGGCCCTGAAACTGAAGCAGTAAATGGAATTCAGCCATCATTCATTTTAGTATTTACACCTGTGCTGTCAAAATGTCTTCCATGAATGGAATAATAACCAAAATGACAATGTGTCCTAACAAGAATGTATTTTATTTTTTACTAGACAATGAGTCGATTGCTGTGCACCACACACGTATGTCGTACACAATACTTGTGTTTTGCTGAAGACGAAGAAAGCAATGTTGTGTTGGCAAAGAAGGGTATGATGTTATGTTGTATATAAACAGTCATAGGAGCACTAAAGGGCAAGGCAAGATACATTGTAGTGACTTAACATATTTGACAAAATAACAAATAAAAAAAGGAAAAGAGGGGTGGATGCTTTTACAAGTATGAATATATTTACCCAACATAATAAGGTTGATTACATCTGTGATGTTAGCAATCAATGTATCCATATAATAAATACCATCATTGTATGTAAATTAAGGAAGACTGTCAATTTTCAAAGACAACCAGCTGTGGACATCAGACCAAAACAATTTGCTATGTGAAGATTAAAAAAATAAATGCTCAGGTTTCCACCCCTGAGGAACTTGAGCAACTTTTAAACATGGTAAGAAGGGTATGAACATAGAATATAACACATTGTTTTGGATCATTTTGAGTACAGGTGATGGTATTGCTTTACAGATTTTTCCATATTCTATTTTTGCCGTAGATACGTTGTACTTTGTGTTAAATTCTTCAAATGTTAACAGGCTAACCTGTATTCATTAAACTATAAGCAAAAGTTAGGCCATTTTCATACCAGTCGGCTATGGTAATTAATCTGTTCCATAAAATGGTGTTGTGTGAAGAAAAATGATATTGGATATTCACTGAGTAACTAAGGAGTAAGCAGTTCACCTCAGGATATCTACCTTTAGGCCTGAAGGGGGAGCATACGCAGTGTCAGTTTATCAGAATCTGTGACATGAAAAGGTATTGCTGATGTACGTTGACAGATTATATAGGCATTATTTACATAAATCACAACGTTTTGATTAATTAACAATATTGTCGTACCAGATTGGTTGCTATAGTAACCGCCGCCTGTTTTACTAAACATATGAAGCGCATGCGCTATGGCAAATGTCTACCTCAGGTTTTATAATACATACATGACCTAGCTAGCTAATCCAACTATTTGGACCATATATGTGTATATAAATATATATATATATATATATATAAATATATATTTCAATATTGAACGATACAACGAATACGTGTGGGGCAACTAGCTAAGCAGTGCTGCTGAGTGCTGACGTAAGACCTTTCCCTCCTGTTGAGTAAAAATGGCGTATGGACACATCTTACGGTGTGATGGCTACACATTGACTAGCTAACTAACAAGAAACAAATGCATCTTAGATGTTAGATGTGGATGAGCCAGTTTACTGTTAACGTAACTAGTAAAGCATTTGCGGTCCAGACGAAGTCAATTATCGTAGACGAATTACAGGAGTTCTCCTTGTGCCGAACGGTCAGTATTTTGCATAGACTGTCAATTGCCCGCCATGTGTAACGTTAATTTAGCTCGTAACGCACTTAAGCAGTTTTTGTCATTACAACGCCTGCTAGTGTTTAAAGTAACGTCACGTGTGCGTAGCATGAACCGAATATGTGGTCTGCTGTTCTTTCGTCGAAAGCTAACGTTAAATGTATTTAGCTAGCTAGTCATCAATGAACATAGCTGACGTTAACTGCAACGTTAATGTGGTTCAGAGAGATAAGTAACGTGAACATGTTATAGGAATACATGGTAACGTCAGGTTAATCATTCGGGTTTTATCCTTAACCAGTGAGCCAGCATTACCGGGTATACACATTTTAACGGTACCTCCATAGCGTAAATTCCTTATGGTTTCCCCCACCGGAGTTTTTAGGACTTGAGGACATTCGGGGCTTTTTTTAAATCTGTATTTTGATGCCTTTTATGCACTCTGGCACCATATTTACCCTATGATATTGACATTAAAAGTGCATGTCTTAATGATTGAACATTTGAAATGTGTACCTCAAAAACTTTTTAGATTATAAATAGTGACGTTAAAAATAGCCTATTAGTAGTAACGTTAGTACTGCTATCATAAAACATTTATTGGAAAAACAGTATTATGTATTTATGTTAACTTTATTGAAATATTAAATTTCCACTCACATTGTTATGCTTGAAACATACCACCTCTACCCCAGGTACTGCATAGGTTATGAGGCTAAGGGTTAGGTGGATAAATAGGAAAGGAGAGCAGCATCCCTTTTACCCTGTGTTTAGAGCCCTGTGTCTGCAAACATCCACCCTGCTAAAGTGACCCTATTGAAAGAATACCTGACCTGATCTCTTATCTCTTTGTTTAGGGAGTAAGTGATAGTGGGAAGTAAAAGGACCAGTACAGCATCACACAAGACTTTCCAATTGAGGACATCTGTACGCAGCTGCCAGCCATCTTCAAAGATGTCTGAATATCTGACTAGAGGGTTTAGGGCCCAGCTGACCACAAGCATGGACTCAGTCCTGAGGAGAGCTGTGTTTGAAATAATGATGATCTTTGAGAACAGCGTACATGACCATCAGAAGGAGCTGGCGCAGAAAGGAGAAGAGATTGCTCACCTCAAAATAAAGTTACAGACAGCAGAGATCAAGCTGAAAGAAAGTGAGTGTGGAGGTGACAGAGAAGCGGCCATGAGTAAATGTACGATCAATGAAACGCAAAGAGAGCCTGTAGATGTTCTGACCGCCCCTGGACAAACGTCTGATGTTCCTGAGATTGATTTTGAAGGTAGGGTGGTCAAATGAGGTGAATAACTTGACAAAAAATTCCGCTTTCTACCTGGAAAACATTTTTTATGAGTAAATATGTTTCTTAAGAGCTACCCGTATAGAGTATAGCAAAAAGAAAGCCTTTTAAACTGTGTGCATGTGAATTTCTTTCTACAACATTCAGTCAAAGGAATCACAATTTTAAACTCAGCGTAGCTTAACCGTGTTTGTGTCTTCATGTATTGGTTTGTGCAGTACCTTACGACTGGTGTGCTCCCCTGGGCTGCGAGACTGTGACCAAGCAAGAAGAAAGCGTGTGTCCCAGCATAAGACTGCGAAAGCTGTCCATTCCACTGTGGCCCATTCCAATCATCAAGCAGGAGGTGTGTAACTGAAAGCGTTTTCCTGTTCTTTTGCTAAATTGCTTGTTTTTAATTACTATAGACATCACGTTATCTATAATCCTGTGAAATTTCTATTTAAAACTTTTCTGCAGAGCCTCCAATCCTGTCAGTATATTGCATTTTCCTAATCTGTATTGTGTTATAAAGAGCTGCCATACTAGGGTTGGGTATTCTTGGATTTTTATGATTCCGATGCCGAACTGGTAGTTTTGAAACGATTCCAATTCCTAAACCGATTCTTGAAAAAGTGTAATGTGTTTACTAGCGATCACGTGCAGTGAACGGTTAATATGCTTATATGTCCGTTTTGGTGAGCCCAGAGGGAAAATATGGCATTTTAAAAGTAGCCTACATTTACGGTAGCTAGCTAACGGTAGACTACAGAGAAAGTGTGACATTTTTACGTCCTTTTTGGAGCGACAGAGGGAAAATATTTCAGTCGACACATTAAGTGGAACCGAAATTTGCGTTCTAATCCGGTCCGGTTGCGTAGGAACCGGTTCCATAGTGGAACCGGGTTTCGGTACCCAACCCTATGCCATACCCACTTCTTCACATTTAGGCAAAATAATTGAAAGTCTCAGAACATCAAGGAAGTTCATCTCATTTATTGCTTCCTTTGCAGACACAGCTCTGTATGCACCTATTTTCTTTGTACTTTGCATTGTTAATCAGTGGAGATATAACAAAAAACATCTGTATTTAAGGTGGTTGACCGTGACATTGATGACTCTCGCCAGCAAACAAAGGGTCTCAGACGATCCAGGAGAGGTGAGTTTCATTCTTATGAATTCTTTCGTTCATTTTTTGTGCTGTAAATGATAAATAATAATGCCAGAATGATTATCTTAATTCACCCGTTTACATAATTGCATTCGCCAATAGCTATTTTATGATTTCCAGGGCTCCCTTTAAATACTAGATCACTGTCTTTATCAACTTGTCAGGTAAAATCCTAAATTTACTCTGATCTGGGCTGAATCCTGCCTGGCTGACACCACAATATCTTCCTCAAGAACGTTTTTTGTTTTTGTTTTGCACAATGTACACATAGCTCAACGTTGATGGTCCTTCATCTTATTTATTGTTAATGTTGAGATTATGGAAGGTAAAACGGCAGTGGCAACAAGCTCCTTTAGTTTCACTTCAGCATCCTACCGTTGTTATGTGTCAGTAGCTGGCCTTACATCACCAGATACCACGTTACAGATACCACCACCATTTATGTGCTTAATAACATCTTGCAGACGCAAAACAAAACTGTCAGTATTGTAGGTATCTTATTAAATCAGTTTGTTACACAATTTTCTTTTCTTCATATTCATGTCATATTTGCTCTATTACTGGGTCCCGCTTATTTATTTTTCGCTGTTTTTCTTTCACAGGTTCATCATTAAACGAGGGGCACAAACACATGCAGGACAGAACCTTACCGATGCGCAGCCGAGGAACTCGACGTCCACCAATGAGAAACGACATGAGACAATTGCTCCAAGATATCAAACAGGAATATACTGACCTGACAGGCAATACAGGTCTTAGAGGAAGAGATAGAAATGTAACAGGAAAAGAGCAAGAAAATACAACGAAGAGCAAAAAAGAGAAAAGAAAAACCGCAGCAACTGAGTCTCGAGAAAAGGAGACGGTGAAAAATGGTGGTGAAAAGAGGTACTCCTGCAAGTTTTGTAAGAAGGTATTTGATACACAGTTTGGCCGAAGTGTGCATGTACGATCACACAAGAAGTGTCGAGGTTGCAAAAAAGAATACCGTTTTCCAAGTGCTCTTCAGTTGCATAAACAAACTTGCAAAAAACTCAAGCAATTGTTGGCAAAACAAGCTCAGTCCACTAACCCTCCAAAACTTGAGTCCTGTGATGAAGAAAACCCGACTGCACCAAGCAAAAAACAGCTGATCGATGAGAAGGAAAGCACACCGTTCTCTAGCAACATTAGTGAATCATCTATCCAGAAAGATGGGTCCACCAAAAAGCACTCCTGTGTATACTGTAACAAGACGTTTCATAGACGTTCGAAGCTGAAAGAGCATGTGCGTGTTCACACTGGTGAGAGGCCATTCCCTTGCGACATGTGCTCAAAGAAATTCCGCGTTAATCAGGCACTCAAAAAGCACATGAGAATCCACAAAGACCAAATGAATTCCAGTGAGACAAATGAAAATGCTGCATCGACCAAGCCCTTGGAGGACACTGAAGATGATCAAGAGGATTTGATTTCTCCAAAGAAAGACACAAGTCTAGCAATCAACCATAACAATGTCCAAAGAGATTGCAGTTCAGACACGAGGCCGAGTTCAGGATGGCAAACAATGGGCAGACGCTGCTCTGATGGTTTCATCTGCTTATTGTGTCAGAAGGTCTCGAAAAGCAAATTCCGGTTGATTGAACACTTTCGCACCCACACAGGAGAGAAGCCCATCAAATGTGAGCTGTGTCCTGCAGTGTTTCGTTTTCGTGGACAGCTAAGCTTACACAAAAAAAAGTGCCGTCAGCCTATGGAAGGGACCCAGTGTGCGAAGTGTGAGAAGATATTCCCCTCACAAGCAAAGTACAATAAGCATGTGTCTAAGTGTCGCCAGGACTTGCCTATTCTCTGCAAGGTTTGTGGAAAAGGCTTCTTCTATAAGGGACGCCTTGAGAACCATATGGAGCGTTACCATATGTAAGCCAGTATACAGTTAGCATTGCCTATCTGTGGACACTGGATGTCATTTATGCTCTTACTGATTGGTGGTGGGGTTTTCCCTGCAGTTAACCTTCTTAGTTTCTGTTGTTTTCTATTTTCAGATTAATTCTAAAACTGTACTGTAAAACTAGAAATACAAAATCTGGTGTAGTTGGCATTGTCATTTCAATCTAAAAGAAGAGCCCAGATGTAAAACATCAGTGTCTCTATCCATTTAATGAGGGGTCAGGTCCACCACCAAGCACACTTTTTCTACTATTATGTATTTGTTTTAATGTAATTTTATATTGAGATAGTGACACTGATATAAAGGATGCTTTTGACTGATTCAGTGAATACCTATCAGTTGAAGGCCATGTAAATGCAATATTGCCTTAAAGCAGACCAGCTCTTTGACTACAGTATTAGCCGCAATGGTCTAATAGACACTGAAAGAGTGGCCTCGGTAGAAGCTGAATAATAAAATCTCCCCTTGTTGAAAATCTGTTATCTTACATTACACAATATATCAAAACCACCAACCCTGTTTTTGTATTTACTGAAGTTAAATGTTCAGTTATCTGCACGTATTTGTCTACTGTTTGCCTTAATTACAGATTGAGCTGTTTAGTATATCAAGTCTGTCATTCAAACAATGTTTCAGATCACCCCAGAGTGTCTGAATACGTGAACTCTTGAGGACTTCTTACTTTCAAAGTTATGTTGTTATTTCATCTGATGCTTGAGTCCTGAAACAAGCCTGAACAAGAGTCAACATATTTTACGGTTTCAACTGTTCCAACGTTTTTTTTTTTGTTCTGTAGGGGTTGTATTCATTGATCCACATGGAGACAATGATTTAGATGGTTTACAAGCCTACTCTTCTGTATTTTCTTTAATAATGTATTATAGTGTAGCTAGACTTACACATTGTCAACATTTCCCCAATAAAATCCCTACTTTATACCTTGTATTTGATGTGCATTTACTTGCAGTAAACTATAGTACCTCCTCGTCATTGAAAATGACAGATTAATCTGAATGTCTATCTATACAACAATATACACTTATTGTTCTTTTTTTTGGTCTGCTGTACCTTCCCCTTTCTTATCGCGAGACTTGCAATCACATCACAGACATCAACCTGCTTCTAGTCCTGGACGACGAGTCGCCGCATCTTTGAAAGTTACTAAAGGTTTTTCATGGATTTAATATTAGCCAGTGAAGATATTTGCCCACCGAGAATCAAGAACCATTGCCCATCTGCGTATTTGGTTGTTTCCATTGCATGAACACAGTTAAGTGCTAGCACTGGCTACGCTTCGTTGGCTTCCTTGTTTACACGTTAGCTAGCTAACGTTAGAGCTAATTAATCTAATGTTAGCTAACATCGTCACTGACTGCATTGCCTGTTTAACGGCAACCTGTTTTCTTATAGCTAGCTAGAAGTTGACTATGTTTATGTTCTCGTACTATGCAAACTGGGTCCTTGGTATATAAATTACCGCATTGTTTTTCAACACTGCAACGTTAACTAAAAGTAACGCAAGCTTAACGTTAACGTACAATAAAAGTCTTGACACCATAGCTCTGTTGAGATATCTAAAAACGCCACACGGGATATTTAATCACAAGGAGATTGGGTTATAAGAGCAAATTGCTGCGATAGATGGCTATTGGAAATGGCGTAGCTACTTGGCATGGAAACATCTCATGGCAGTCTGTAGATGTCAGGGCAGAGGAGGGTTTACAGTGGTAACGTTAACCACATCGCCCCTCAACTATCTCCGGAGGCCAACTATAGAATTAAACATCAATCCGTTGTTAACATTAAACCATTATCCCTGAAACAAAGGAACATGGAGTCTGTTAGGAGCGCTTTCCACGCTCAGCTGGCCACCGTCATGGACTCGCTTCTGGCAGCCGCTGTGTGCGAGATCGCCAAGATCTTTGAGAGCAGCCTGTGTGAACAGCAGGCGGAGCTAGCGCAGAAAACAGAGGAGATCTCCATCCTCCGAGGCAAGCTGGAGAGGAGGCAGAAGGCGAAGGGTGGAGGGTGCGAGGAAGGAGAGATGTCATCAGGAGACAGAGAAGGAAGCTTAAGGCAGCAGACCCTCACAGGATCAGGTAATGCAGGATATTTCATGGACAACTCACTTTGGTCATTAGAGTAAAAAGACGTAATAAAAGTGGGCATAAAGTAAGCTAATAGTCTAGGATAATTTTGTGTCCTAGGCTGTATCTCAAACCAGTCCATCTTTTATAACTTTAATGCATAGGGATCTGTCCCATTTTGTATTAAGATCAACCTTTTTTGTCATCACTATCACTATTGAACTTGCACCAGATGCTTTAATGATACACTGACCACCTACACTTTTTTTTTCCCACAGGACTGAATGTGGGGAAGGATATGTCTTCTCATTCAGACCCAGCAGAAAGACTCAGTCAGAGCCTCAGCGGCCTGAAAGAAGAGGTCACAGGCCAGGATGGAGCTTCAGTAAAACATGAGGTCATACCCTGTCCTCCTGCTACAAAAGTTGGCTGTTTAATAAACTGAATTATTTAAACTTTTATGATTTCTGAAACAGCCAGCACAAGGTGACATTTGTAACATGCCTTGCTGTTGGCTTTTCCGCACCTTACAGACCAGTTTTACTTGTTCTCCATAGCGTGCTGGATCACAACCTACCCTGGGGTCTGTGGCAGTCCAAGTCCCAGAGGGAAGCATTGCTGCTGGGGACCAGAGGCAGAGAGATACCCTGTCTGCCACACAAGCCAAGGCCAAATGTAAGAAGTCACTATATTCTTCTCCCACTATTGACTATTTAGCATTTTAATGCTAGAGCTAGATAACCTTGAAATTCTTTTGAGTGTAAAGGTGTTATATTACAGGTGGTGAGTTGAAAATGCATTTATTGTCCCTTTCCCTCTTAATTGCTCTGCAGTGTCTCATTGGGATCAGGGCAGTGCAGACCACAGATCCCTCCAGAATCAAGCCTCCACCCCTTTTCTCTCCATCTCCCAGAGCGGGCGTTGCTCCCCCAGGCCTGACCCAAGCCTAGCTCAACCAGGGGAGTGGTTACCAGGGTTGGACACCACCCGGGGTAGGGTGTCCGGTCTGGAGAACCTGCAGGCAGGTGGCACCAGCTGCTCTGATCCAGCTAGCAGCAGCACTGGCACAGACACACCCTGCTTTCGACCAGGTTTTGGCTCTGACGAGACCAGCAACGAAGATGACGACAGCTCTTTTCCTTTCCTGGACCAGGAGCCTGAGAACCACAACTCCAATCAGAACTCAGTGCAGAGCCAAGGTGTGGGGCATAGGGGGGCTCGGCAGGTTCAGCCCCAAGCCCCCTCTGGCGAATCACCATGGAGACCCAGAGATGACAGGGGGGGGAGAGGCCCCATCAATCACACACGGCGGGTCACAACTTTTGTCAATAGAGACCCTCTCCGACCACAATCCAATTCACAGTCGCTCACGCTGCGACACACAAACAGCCTCAGCCCCCCTCCAGCTCCTGGCGGAGGGAGTGGACGACCTTACACCTGTCCATACTGTACCAAGTGTTTCACCTACCCCTCCCACCAGCGCAGACACCTTTTACGCCACACAGGAGTCAGACTGCATCCATGTCAGTTCTGTGACAAGAGCTTCCTCACGCCCTCTGAGCTTACTGTGCACACTCGCACACATACAGGGGAACGCCCTTTTGGCTGCGCTCAATGTGGTAAACGGTTCGCCCGCAGCGGGAACTTAAGAGCCCACCAACGTGATGTTCACATGGGGAAGAGGCCCTTTGCTTGCACAGAGTGCGGGAAGAGATTTGCCCACAGGGGGAACCTGAGAGTGCACAATCACAGAGTCCATCAAGGAGATCCCTACTACATGGATGATCAGCAGGAGCCTGACATAGGCCCCAATCCCATTTGAAAAGATAAAAAAAAAATGATGGCTCTGCACTTTAATTTTGTTTGCAAAATAAACCTTAGGAACTTATTTCTAAACACTAAGAAGAGTATATAAGTATTGAAAGGTGCTGTACTCAAAATTATGAAGAAAAAAAACCCCCAGCAGGCTGGCATTGCCTCTACATGGCAATCACCATTCCCCCAATAGCCTACATGAAATACCTACCTACCTTCTTTTGCGGCCACATGCACTAACGTGCACGTGTGGTCGGACTGGCTATCAAAACAAAGAACAGAGCAGCTCGAATTACACACCAGTGGTTGCGTTAGACTTTCTTGATTTCTTGAACATTTCCACCATCATTAATATCCTCTGCTCTGCTGTTTCACCGCAAAAAAAATATGAAAAGAAGACTGGCCTTTTCTTTACGTGAAGAGCGGATCTCTGTGGCACATACGCACCACCATCATGCTGCTGCTCTCACGCCTGGTGTCGCCAGAGGAAGAGGAGAGAGGAGTGAAGTCGTCGGTACCTGTTACGAGCAGGCTCGAATTATTAAAGTTATGGTAGATCGCCCTCAGAGTTCTAATCTGTCAAAATGACGGACGGCCTTCAGATTGTTCTGTCATTGCTAAAAATATTCCATCAGTGACTGAAAATAATCGCCTACTGCGACCTCTGCAACACACACAGAGGCAGTGTGACTTCATTCTCTGCTCAGGATGCCTTTACTTCACTACATCTCTACATATCAAATATTTGTTTGCTGCTATATTAATGTGACTACAGCCCCTTTTTAAGGTTTTTGTTTTATTTGTGTTTTTCAAATTTGATATTGGGTAAACATAAGATTAACCACCGTCAAATTTTATTATATGTAATTAATACACGGTCAAAGTACATTTTATTTGAGCGACTAATTCTTTTCTCCAAATATCATTCAATGTCAGAATTATAGGTCACACTGAAAAAGAAAACTTTGTATGAACTGTATTGTAAATGGCTGGATATAATCACCCATGAATAATCTGTCGTCGTAAAGAAAATAACTTGTCTCCAGGATGACACTCTTCCAATGATGTTCTTCCCTTATAAGTGAAAAGTCACTGAACAGATCGGAGCACCTTTTCATGACTTGAAGTGAAAGAACTACAAATACAAATACAGGTTTTTAATAAAGGAAATAAAGAAAGTCTAGTTGGTATTAGATTTAGATAGGGCTGGGTATGATATGGTAAAATGTCGATACCGTGATTACGATACCGTTTGCTGAACAATACTTTTTTTGATACCAATTTTATAAAATCCATTTTAACCAAAAGAAATTACAACATTACAGAGTAATCTTTTAATTTATTTTTCAGCTCCTACTACGTGAGCCCTGTCTCTGTGTAACGGAGCGTTTTTCCGGCAGGACTCTACGACGTGTAATGTTAGGCAGCCAATCAGTATCATTATTACGAGGCATTTTTCGATACTCGATATTAAGGAGGCAATTCGGTCGATACCTAAAAAGTATTGAAATCGGTACCCAGCCCTAGATTTAGACCAGTGGCATGCAGAGGTTAGATAGCACGTCTCGTCCTTCAAAATTGTGCTTATGTACTGCCCATCTACTCAAACTTTAATTTTGACGGAGTTGTAAAATATAAAACATGTTATTGCAACAAGTACATCACTGTGTTGTTAAAGAACTGTGCTTTTATTTTCCATCCTGTTTTTGCAAAGTGAAATTAAATAATATACGTATGTACAAAGTATTTGTTCTTGTCAGCCTGAAACATTAATGCATGCTTCAGTACAATCTAATACTGTTGCACCATTCTTTGCCAGACACCAGGGGGCAGTGTCGAAATACAAAAGATTTATAGAAAGCTTTGGACATCGTTGCTAAATAGATTTTTGATAAAAGTGTTGCTGTCAGCATGTTTTACCATGTGCCCTATATTTTCAAATATTTTTCCCTGATGTATGCACTTATGTCATCATGCCATCTCTCTCATGGACATGGTCTGTAAATGTGCTTATAAGGCAAAATCAAATTGTGAGTATATGAGTTCTTGGGTTACTGTTTTAATCGGCAAGAAGAGAAGACCTAATTTCCCTCCTGTAGTTTGGTGTGTGTGTGTGTGTGTGTGTGTGTGTGTGTGTGTGTGTGTGTGTGTGTGTTCCTTTATAGCAAACACCCTTAACAGTACTAAGACATTTTTCCTCAGTCCCTTTTCATTAGAAAGAATGAAAAAAGCTTTATTCATCATATCACTGAGTTGCTGCCCCGTTAAAGGATAGGTTTACATTTCTTCAAGTTTTTCATAAAAGACTATTCTTATGCCCTTATGTATGATAGGTCATCAGTCCCTGCAGTTGTTCCTCCTGTCCACATTGGCCCTGAAAACATTCCTCCCTAATGTGGTTTTATTTAAGTGATGAGGGATATACTCCACTGTCAAATTTAAAAAGTTCAGCATGTTCATGTGAGGCTTCAGCTGAGTTAGTCAAATCAAGTGGGTATCTACCAGAGTCATAGTGGTTTTAGTATGACATTTTATCTTAGTGTTACTATCCTTTCACAGCAAGGAAATGCAACACAGAGGACATTTTGTACTTATAAGACTAAACTTGTAACTTCTGAAAATACCCACTCAATTTGATTGACTGCTGAAGCCACATACAGTATAAGCTCCAGCTGTATTTCTACACAGAACGAAGACTGCATTTTTATGCCCGATTACTCACACCTACATAAAAATGCTTTGAGCGTGTGGGATGTCTGAAGGTTGATGAGACATTTGTCCCTGTCTCTCCCTTTCTCTCTCACACACACACACACACACACACACACACACACACACACACACACACACACACACTCTCTCTCTCTCAACTGCTAAACAAGGCTTGGCCATGTGGCCATGTATTCCCTAGGCTGCTGAGTCCTTGGTTTGCATCGAGAGATTTCATTCAGTGACCCTCTCCGGTGACCTCCCCTAAAGGTCACCTGTGTCTGTCTCTCCCTCTGGGTTTTAGGCACACAGATATAAAAATAAAACTTTTATGAGTGCACAACCAAAAGGCCTAACCTACAGTACAATCGACCTGTCTTGATTATAAGGTTTTATATTTATGGATTTATGGGTCAGAACAGGGCTGTGTGTTTGTTTGTGTGTGTGTGCGTGTACGTGCATGCATGCGTGCGTTTGTGAGTGAACTACTGTTAGTGTGAGAGGATTGAATCCCCACCACGTAAAGCTGCAGGCTCTTACAGTACATTTAACTGAATATACTGTCTAAGTACTGTATTTATGTGGGTCTGGTCTGATAGAAACCCAAATCTACATGCAGATTTGGGTCTCAAAATAGGTGTGGGTGTGTGTGTGTGTGTGTGTGTGTGTATATTCATAGGCAGGGGTCAAATAGGCTTTGCAGTGTTTTCTGTTTGTATATTTGGTTATGTGTAATCTCCTTTCGGCTCTAAGCAGCTTTTCCCTGGGGTGTAGAGGCAACAAATAAACAGTTGACCAGGCTGGAAGGACTGCACATTATGCGTACTTTGATTTTATGTGATAAAAGGTACATGTAGTATGTCGATATTTTATAGATACACCCACTCAAAACAATATTTCTGGTGATTTACCCACATTTTGCCTTCTGGCACTGGGTGGAATACTTTGAAGTATAATGGCTCCACAGTAATTTGATTTGGTATAAATTCAACCTTTCTGTTTGTTTTCACAGTCGGCATGTAATAACACTATATCCCTGTCAGGAAACCATATCCTAGTTAGTGTTTATCACCAGACCACACATTTATCATGTGGTTTTCCAGCAGGGATCAGGCTATAATGTGCTCTTTACCTTTTATGCCACCATGTTTCAGTTTATTTCTCTTGCCCCTGAGGCTGCTGCTTTAATTTTGCCAGAAAAAAAACACACTTTCGAACTCCTGCCATCTCCTTGCCCTCGGCCCAAAGAGTCATTCCATCACCATCCCATAATCCTCCAGGAGTAAAATTGCCCCCCTGACACCCCAGTTTTTGCTCTCTCCTCTCCCAAACATGTCATTCAGACGTAATAAGAGAGGAAATATTTGCCCCTACTCAGCTCAAGACGTATGTGTATGTCCGTCAAATTATACTCCTGATATTGTTGGTGTTTATTAGTATGTGCGTACACCTCTGTCTTCATTTTTTTCCCGATTTTACAGCATGCTTAAGTGTGGGTTTTCATGCATGTTATGGTGTGTTTACGTGTGTACACTTGCCTGCTCCTTTCTGTGTGCCGGGGCTGTAAGAGGTTTAGCCCCAAGGCTGCTCATAATCTACCCAGTCCCACCACTCCCCAGGGGCTGCAATTTCATACTGGTTGCCATTGCTGTAGTGAACCCCCCCCCCCCTTTAGAGGATTTCAGTGCTGTCTCCTGCTCAAGGCACTGCGTTGATCCATCGTCTGCTGACTGTATTTAAGCACTCGCTTAATGTGCTAATAGTGTTAGACTGGGGAGAGGCTGCTGAGCTTTTAACTTTCATCTTCTAAAGCTCTTTGTCTGTTGGAAATGCTGATTTCATGGCTGCTGTCTTAAATCTATTAATAATCAGTCACTATCACAAAATATTAAGTGAGATTCTGGATGTGCATATGACGTGATAACAAGGGCTTTTTGTCAAAGACACTGATGGGATTGTTTCACTATTATGTTGCATGTATGTGCAGTATGTTAAGCATACAGTTGAGTGCAGGGACAGCTTTCTACTGAGACAGTGGACTCATGTGTGTGTGTGTGTGTGTGTGTGTGTGTGTGTGTGTGTGTGTGTGTATCCAAGGCTCTGAGGAGAAGTCACTGGGCAACGCTTACTGGGTTGAATCTCCTCCAGGCAGTGGGGTTGGCTGTTTCTCTTCACATTTTGGGGGTCACAGAGCATGATGGAGTGGTGGAGTAGGAGTACATGATCATCCTTCTTCAGAGTTTCTGGGTTTTCCAAGTGTGTGTGTGTGTGTGTGTGTGTGTGTGTGTGTGTGTTCTCCATAGGCTGCCCTTGGGTTGCTAAGCAACCATGTGTCTGCACATTGGAGTGGGGGTGGGAAAGGAGAGAAGCACCAGGTCAACAGACACTAACAAGCATTGCTGCGTCTGATTGGAAACATTGGTACTGATGAATGATGGTGATCATTATCATGTTGACCGGCTGTAGGCCTGAATTGTGTTGGAGTCTCAAAGTCCACTCCCTCTCTCAGATGTTCATTTATCTGTATCACAAGCTGTGCCTAAAATTGTACTTTTAATCTGCTTAAGAGAAGAGGCAGGGAATTTGGACATGTCCAATGTTAGATTTATTTTGGTGTAATCTTTTTCACCTGTTTTCCAATGTATATAAAATACTAATACTATACTCCCTTATCACTTCCCTCTCATATAAAATCAGCTGTGACGACAGGAAATGTAGCCTACTAGCCAAAAGATCTGATTCCCAAAGACTGGAAGACACCAAGTTTCCTATGAGGGTCACAAGAATTGATTTCTTTTATACATTTGGAAAAAGTCAACGTGGGAAAACCCATGTATCTCTTGTGTATTATCTTGAGACAAAATGAACTGTGGTTTGACTTATGGCTTTGGATACCTATCTGAGGTGGCCTGTTTTTGTTAATCACTTTTGAGGTGAAACATATTAGTTATAGTTCCTCCTGTGCACATATACACATTTTATTTAAATTATGGGATAAACAGTCATTAATTTTTGTTCCCACAATCCTTTTGTTTATGTTAAGGGTCAGAGCTATTTGATATTTATAACTGATCTGTGAACTGAAATGAGTCATCAGTGATTCTACAGATCAGCTGTATAGCTCCTCTTTTTTCACACCGTATTTAATCTTTTTTGTTATTCTTGTTTATTTTCACTAAATCAAGACCCCAGCAAGGACAGTACATCCTTGCCTCAACTAAAGAGTGGTACGTGTGTCTTAAAACATAACATATAAAAACCTGGATGTTGTGGTTAAATGTAAAACCAAATTAAGATTATCCACCAGTGTCCCCACCATCAGGAGATTATGTGAGGACACAATACAGCTCAGATTCACTCCAGGGCATCGGGTCCATGTTACGTTGGGGATGGTGGGTGGTCATGGTCCAAGTGTCACCAAGGTGTCAGGACCGGTCCAGGGGCCAAGCAATCACTGCTGAATGGCATGGTCACTACGGGAGACAGACCGGAGACTGGTGCCACACTGCAGGTTAACAAGGACAAGCTGAAGTGGATTTACAGAACTATATGTACCTGAAAAAACCTCCCACATACATCCAGGGGTGATGCATCGATGTATTAAGGACGTGATTACTGTATTAAAGTGATAACTCGGATTATGAGGATTTACAGTGTGAGAGGGAGGACAGTTAGGTGTGAGCTTGTCTTTCTACCATACAGTCTATGCTCTCTACCTAGGCCTAACTTCCTGTGCCTCCTTCACTAAGATCTTATTTTTTTCCACCATACAAATTGGATTTTAGGACAATGAAATATGAATGGATTTTTAAACTTGGTGCAATCTCTGAACATCTGTTGATCACTTGTAGTTAATTTCTCTGTTGTGCAAACTTTTCTGGGAGCATTTTAAACATTTTAAAAATAAAAACTTACGAAAGTTGTTTCATCCCCAAAAAATAATAATCTGATGCCATCCAAATACACTCGGGTACATTTTTGTTTGTTTCAGCTTATTGAAACAATAGCACGGGAATTGTTTAATTATTCAGTCTTACTTCTCTAATGAACCCCTTTATCCAGCATCAGCAGCAGGTGTTTTTTAGTAAACAAGCTTAAATTGGTGTAACGTTAACTTATACAGTAGCTAGCTAGCTACATTACCTGCAAGCACTAAATGCAGATATCACGTTAGTTGCAGCTGGTGAAGAAAGTTGAACATTTAGAAAGCTAAAGCAGATATTTGTCTTTCCGTGGGTTGGTGGAGGACAAGCCAGAGTTAAAAGATCGGTAAATATTGAACTTAACATATCCATAATTTGTCCAGAAGCAATGTGGCCGAACGTTAAAAGTTAGCTATTAGCTAGGCGACTGTTTGCTAGCACGTTAGCCATAGCAATGCTATACGGCTAACGTTAACATGTTTTGAAGCGCGTTTCGGAGTTTTTCTGCCCCACAATTGTTTAATGTAGATTTACGTTTACCTATGACATAACATATTGTAAGAAATGTTGTAGGTCCTGGGCATATATTGTTGTTTTGTTTTGTTATGCTAGCTAGGTCATGATACTGGAACCTATTTATTTAAGTGGTTTAGCTAGCTAAGTGAAAACCCCAATAGCACAAAATGCAAATACATTGACACCATGAAGTGATATAACAGAAAAAATAAATAAATCATCATATTTAAGTAGGTGGAACCAGGTAACGTTTGGCATTTGTGCTTGATAAATTACATGAACGCTTAATCGATTGCCAAAATGATTGATGATATTCCTTTTTGTATATGAATGATCGATTAACCATTACAAATCTCCATTCTTAATTGAGTGAACAACAAACTGAACAGGAAAAATTGCAACAATATATATACTTTGTGCAGCACTATAATAGGTCTTGATGATAGTAAATATGCAATATCCATATGTCTTTATAGCTTTAACCAATCTTAGGTATACAAACAGATATGAAAGCATGTCCAAGAATACTGAAAACAATAAAAACATTAGTATTGTCTCTCACCTCTTTCTTTCTGCTTTGGGTTTGACAAATTGGTCAGATCTAACACTGATGGGGCCTTCAGTAAGAGCTAAACACCAAACCTTCTGGGTTTAGAGATTTAACCACAGGAGGATTTTGGTGGTATATGGTTGGGTTGAATAGATAGAGAGGTGCAGGTAGAACAGTAGCTATCTATGGGAAACAGTGGGCTGGCTTTGGGGAGCTTTGTGGTGGATGTTAGGCTGGCGGGGGGCAGTTAGAAGGGCAGATATGGCGGTGGAGCATTGCCCATCATTGGTAAGTATTGGGTGGGGGAGGGCGATGCTGGCAGTCTTGGAGTAACTCCGATAAACAACTCTTCTTGCTTGGGGGGGGGGGGTGTTAAAGCCTGGTGGCAGACAGCCAGCATTAGTGATGGCACCAACTGTTACTGGCAGCCCCTCACTCTGCTGCCACTCTGACTGAAGCCTCTGTGTGTGTGTGTTGATGGGTGAATTTAAGTGCTCTTATAGCCAGTAATGACTTCTGATCCCTTCTTGTAGGGCTAGGCAATATGGTTGAACTATTTCATCCTAATATCAATAAGGATATTTTTCTAATGTTGATATACTTTATATTGCAATATGGCAAATTAATGCAAGATCATATATAGAATTATCAAACTGATGTGCAAAGTAGGGCAGATACCTAAAATCTTTATCCTGCTAATACTAAGTATTTTTGTGTCTTTTTTTGAGTATGGATACTACCAACTAGAGCAGAAATGATAAACAGATTGGTTGATTGAAAGAAAATGTCAGAAATTGAATTGCTTGTGACAAATCAATTATCAAAAGATTTGCTAATTAATAGCAAAGTTAATTAATAGCAAATCTTGTAATAACTCTAGAAAATTGCATGTGAAGTTTGTGAAATGTGAGCATTTGCTAGTTTTCTTAGTCCTCTATGATAGTAAATAGTTAATATCCTTGAGTTTTGTAGTGTTCCATCCATCCATCCATCTTCATCCGCTTATCCGGGGTCGGGTCGCGGGGGTAGCAGCTCCAGCAGGGGACCCCAAACTTCCCTTTCCCGGGCCACATTAACCAGCTCCGACTGGGGGATCCCGAGGCGTTCCCAGGCCAGGTTAGAGATATAATCCCTCCACCTAGTCCTGGGTCTCCCCCGAGGCCTCCTCCCAGCTGGACGTGCCTGGAACACCTCCCTAGGGAGGCGCCCAGGGGGCATCCTTACCAGATGCCCGAACCACCTCAACTGGCTCCTTTCGACGCAAAGGAGCAGCGGCTCTACTCCGAGCTCCTCACGGATAACTGAGCTTCTCACCCTATCTCTAAGGGAGACGCCAGCTACCCTCCTGAGGAAACCCATTTCGGGCCGCTTGTACCCTGGATCTTGTTCTTTCGGTCATGACCCAGCCTTCATGACCATAGGTGAGGGTAGGAACAAAAACTGACCGATAGATTGAGAGCTTTGCCTTCTGGCTCAGCTCTCTTTTTCGTCACAACGGTGCGATAAATTGAATGTAATACCGCACCTGCTGTGCCGATTCTCCGACCAATCTCCCGCTCCATTGTCCCCTCACTCGCGAACAAGACCCCAAGGTACTTGAACTCCTTCACTTGGGGTAAGGACTCATTCCCTACCTGGAGAAGGCACTCCATCGGTTTCCTGCTGAGAACCATGGCCTCCGATTTAGAGGTGCTGATCCTCATCCCAGCCGCTTCACACTCGGCTGCGAACCCGATCCAGTGAGTGCTGAAGGTCACAGGCCGATGATGCCATCAGGACCACATCATCTGCAAAAAGCAGCGATGAGATCCCCAGCCCACCGAACTGCAACCCCTCTCCACCCCGACTACGCCTCGATATCCTGTCCATAAATACTACAAACAGGATTGGTGACAAAGCGCAGCCCTGGCGGAGGCCAACTCTCACCTGAAACGAGTCCGACTTACTGCCGAGAACCCGGACACAGCTCTCGCTTTGGTCGTACAGAGATTGGATGGCCCTGAGAAGGGACCCCCTCACCCCCGCACTCCCGCAGCACCTCCCACAGTATCTCCCGGGCACCCGGTCATACGCCTTCTCCAGATCCACAAAACACATGTAGACTGGTTGGGCATACTCCCAGGCTCCCTCCAGGATCCTTGCAAGAGTAAAGATCTGGTCCGTTGTTCCACGACCAGGACGGAATCCGCATTGTTCCTCTTCAACCTGAGATTCGACTCATCGACCGAACCCTCCTTTCCAGCACCTTGGAGTAGACTTTACCGGGAGGCTGAGAAGTGTGATACCCCTGTAATTGGCACACACCCTCTGGTCCCCCCTTTTTAAAAAGGGGAACCACCACCCCGGTCTGCCACTCCTTAGGCACCGTCCCCAGACTTCCACGCAATGTTGAAGAGGCGTGTCAACCAAGACAACCCCTCCACACCCAGAGCTTTAAGCATTTCTGGACGGATCTCATCAATTCCTGGGGCTTTGCCACTGTGGAGTTGTTTAACTACCTCAGCAACCTCCACCAGGGAAATTGATGCCAATCCCCCCTCATCCTCCAGCTCTGCCTCTACCATAGACGGCGATAGTCGGATTTAGGAGTTCCTCAAAGTGCTCCTTCCACCGCCCTATTACCTCCTCAGTTGAGGTCAACAGCGTCCCCATCCTTACTGTACACAGCTTGGATGGTTCCCCCGCTTCCCCCTCCTGAGGTGGCGAACGGTTTTCCAGAAGCACCTTGGTGCCGACCGAAAGTCCTTCTCCATGTCTTCTCCGAACTTCTCCCACACACGCTGCTTTGCCTCTTTCACGGCAGAGGCTGCAGCCCTTCGGGCCCTTCGGTACCTTGCAACTGCCTCCGGAGTCGCCTGGGATAACATATCCCGGAAAGACTCCTTCTTCAGTCGGACGGCTTCCCTGACCACCGGTGTCCACCACGGTGTTCGTGGGTTACCGCCCCTTGAGGCACCTAAGACCCTAAGACCACAGCTCCTCACCGCAGCTTCAGCAATGGAAACTTTGAACATTGTCCACTCGGGTTCAATGCCCCCAGCCTCCACAGGGATGCACGAAAAGCTCCGCCGGAGGTGTGAGTTGAAAGTCTGTCGGACAGGGGCCTCCTCCAGACGTTCCCACTCACCCCGCACTACCCGTTTGGGCTTACCAGGTCTGTCCAGAGTCTTCCCCCACCCCCTGACCCAACTCACCACCAGATGGTGATCGGTTGACAGCTCCGCCCCTCTCTTCACCCGAGTGTCCAAAACATATGGCCTCAGATCAGATGAAACGATTATAAAATCGATCATTGACCTTTGGCCTAGGGTGCTCTGGTACCAAGTACACTTATTAGCATCCCTATGTTCGAACATGGTGTTCGTTATAGACAATCCATGACTAGCACAGAAGTCCAACAACAAACAACCACTCTGGTTTAGATCAGGGAGGCCGTTCCTCCCAATCACGCCTCTCCATGTGTCTCCATCATTATCCACGTGCGCGTTGAAGTCCCCCAGCAGAACTATGGAGTCCCCAACTGGAGCCCCATGCAGGGCTCCACTCAAGGTCTCCAAGTAGGCCAAATACTCCGAACTCTTGTTTGGTGCATATGCACAAACAGTCAGAGTTTTCCCCCCACAACCCGCAGGCGTAGGGAGGCGACCCTCTCGTCCACCGGGTTAAACTCCAACGTAGCGGCGCTCAGCCGGGGGCTTGTGAGTATCCCCACACCCGCCCGGCGCCTCACACCCTGGGCAACTCCGGAGAAGAAAAGAGTCCAACCCCTATCCAGGAGTATGGTTCCAGAACCAAGACTGTGCGTAGAGGTAAGCCCCACCAGATCTAACCGGTAGCGCTCCACCTCCCGCACAAGTTCCGGCTCCTTCCCCCACAGAGAGGTGACATTCCACGTCCCCAGAGCCAGCCTCTGCTGCCCGGGTCTGGTCCGTCGAGGCCCCTGACCTTCACTGCCACCCATGTGGCAGCGCACCCGACCCCAGCGGTTCCTCCCACAGGTGGTGGGCCCATGGGATGGAGGGATGTCCGCCACGTAGCTTTTTCGGGCTGTGCCCGACCGGGCTCCGTGGCAAACCCGGCCACCAGACGCTCGCTGACGAGCCCTCCATCTGGGCCTGGCTCCAGACGGGGGCCCCGGGCTTCCTCCGGGCAGGGTCACTTCATCCCTTCCTCGATTTTTCATAGGATTTACTCCAGACAACACAGCCCTCAGGTTCATAGGGACACACAAACCTCTCCACCACGATAAGGTGATGGTTCCCGGAGAAGCCGGGAGTGTAGTGTTGGTTAAACAAAACAAGCTATTTGAAGATGTCAGTTGTGAAATTGTGACAGATATATTGACTGAATAATAATAATGAAAAAAATCCTATACTATACTATCAATAATATCGATACAAAAGAAAACTGATCTGTCTTCACGTTCTTTAGTGGCAAATCCAACAAATGAAGTAGCCCATTTATAATGCATTCACCTCATAATTTAGGACACATGGCTCTTCCCTAGTACATAATAGTACAATAGCTGCTTTTTATAGTGAACAGTATCAGTATCAATATTAGAGATTCTGGCGCTGGTATTGCTTTTTTGTGGTATTGCCAACTCTTAATTCAAAGCAATGAAATGTGCTTCACTATTATGCATTACATTTAACCAAACTCTTATTTAAAACTTAATATAAAGACTTAAAGCTATAGTGTGTAGTTTCTGTCGCCCCCATAAGGAATTCTAAGTAATGACAACAACACTGTCGGCGCATCCACATGACGCAAGCCTTCGGTGATCGCGCATCACCTCCATCACTCCTCCACCCCTCCGCCACGCAGTTGCGAGTAGCGTTGATCAAGGAGGACACAGAAGATTAAAAAAAACATGATGGGCTCTTCAGAAAAGGTAATTATCTTGTAATTTTTACTTCCAAAGCTGAACGCTGCTGTTTTTACTGTGCAAATACTAAAGTTGAGATTTTATGCTAAGATAAGCTAATGGTATTTTCCAGATTTCCCAATTGTTGAACTACAGAAATTCATAGAACGATAACTTGATCAGATCATATAATTATATGCAACTGCTCTACGTTGATAAACAGTAATTAAAGCCCTACCTTCTATGCAGACTTGCGTATAGATTCTGCTAATACTGTGTGTGTGTGTGTGTGTGTGTGTGTGTGTGTGTGTCTGTTTTAGTCATCTCTGTGCTAATTGAATTATGTCTCAGGGTGAATCCTCTAGTAGTCACTGTAGTGGTTCATATTCAAGTGAAACAGTCCTACTGTGCTCTCATCCTCTCTCTGCTTTCTCTCCCATTAGTCACAACCCTAGAAGACATTTCCACTTTCACTCTGCCACCCACTCTATCCCTCTCTGTTTCTTTATCATATTTAATCACCTGCAGTCAGTGGTCAGGCAGATCTCAGCTCTGATTGGCTACTCCCAGGAGTGGGCGGGGCCCGCTCTGATGCATCCCACACACGTATGAGCGCAGCAAGACAGATTGTCTCTCTCTCTCTCTCTCTCTCTCTCTCTCTCTCTCCCCCTCTCTCTACCTCTCTCTCCCCCTCTCTCTACCTCTCACTCTGCCTTAGATACATACGCCAGAGCACAGACTGCAGCAGAACGGGCCAGTAGGATTTTCCTCCTCATCCTGGAACAGCCGAGAAACCAGAGAGACAGTTACCCGCTGAGGAAGAGAGAGACATTATTCATGGAGGATCCACTGAGGAGTACCTGACCCACAAGCTGCCGAGTGTGTAGGTGAGTTAGTGTTTGTCCCACTGTATATGTGTGTCCATGAGTGTGATTTCACTGCAGAAGCAGCAGCACTGCAGATACACCGACCAGGGCCACTGCTCATCCCTCTCTCCCCTCCCCCCACTCTCCTCCTCTTCATCTCCTCTCTTCTCTTGGATAATTAACAAGTAGGGGCTTTATCCATTTCTGAGAGCACAGAGCTGTGTATGTTGTGTGTGTTTGCGAGAGTAGAATTGGTCTGGCCACACCTGGACTCAGCAACTGCAGAGTGAACAGTCTCACCCATGGTCGTTTTTGAACTGTTTTCAAATAATCCTCCTCCTGCAGGTTTGCATCTGGCTCTCAGAAGCAGTTGTGTGGACTCCTACACGCACCCATCCCTCGACGGGACCGGCCCACTCCCTCCTTAGTTAAGGATAGGATGCCCGGCTCTGCGCCCTTGTGCTGAGGAGGCGTCTGCGGGCGAAAGTATGGGCGCTGTGCTGACCGGAATCCCCACCACCCCCTCCACCACCGATCTGCCACCACCACGCCGCCCCACCAAGACGGGCGCTTCCCCCAGCCCCGCCGATGGGCGAAGACACTGACGCCACCCCGACGCTCAACCACCGCGGCTTCCTCCCCGACCACAACTATGTGACTGAAGGTAAGAACATGACAGAGGAAGGAACATTTGTCTAAATGTTACAAAGAGTATGTTTAAGTGTGCCCCCATGAGAGCGTGTTTCTATGTATCGGACTTCTGGAACGTGTGTGTGTGTGTGTGTGTGTGACAAAGTGTATATGTGTGACAATGTGTGTGGCAAAAACAAGCTCAGGACGGCTTTCTCAATCTTCTGTAAGCTCTGTGTTGTTCAGACAGAGTTGCAGACAGAGCAACAAGAACTAGGAAGCAAAACACTCTCCTCTTAAAAATGAAGCCGTCTCTGGGCGAGTTTTCCTCCTTCTTCCCTCGTCTTTATTTCTTCAGACTCTTCTCAATTTGTTTTGTGTCCTACACTTTTCATTTCTGTGTTTTTGTTTATTTATGCTTTTGGAACCACTTTCTTACCTTGTGTAACAGCTGTTTTGTCACACTGCAGGGAAGAATTGATCTGGCCTGTGTGTCCGAATGTGTGTGTACATACCTCTGTTTCTGTGGAAGAATAGCGTTTTTTTTTCTTCTGCAAACAGCATACAGTAATTTCCGGAAAAAAACAAGCCAGAAATTTCCAACACATTCTTTTATACTCATTGCACTGCATGCCATCTCTCACATCATGATGGAGTCACACAAATGCATTGTTATTAAATTTAGAGTATCACCTCCTCGGTGGGGGGGTATTAAAAAGTCCGGCAGCACAAAAGCTGTGCAAACCAATTCATTCTTTTGGTTTGTTTCATAAAACAGATGGATTATAACCTTGGATAACCCCCTTTCTGCTAATCTCAATTACACCACTAATCTCACCTGAACACTAGCTTCCCTGTCTGCCTTCCTGCCTGTCTGTCTGTCCCCAATCTCTTTCTTACACTCTTAAACATGCTGCTTTTCATGCTTGGCCGATATGATTGACAAGTTGTCTCCACCCACCAATAATGGCAGTATTAATTATTCCACACATCTCAGGCAGACAGACATTATTCAGGGTGAATTGCTGATGAGCTCACAGCAAGGTGGACACACCACTGAACACTATTGGTCTGAAAGGACTGTGCAACACATGGACAGCCTGAAAATAGATAGTTGCAGTAATAAGTAGAAATCATGCTATAAAATCAATCTCACAACAATTCCCCTAATGACCCAAAAAAGATAATTTCCTGTCACAAAAACAAAATGATTCATTACCTGACTCCTCTTCTACATTCACTCCAACCCCCTCCACCTTTCCTCAATGTTCATCCCATCCCCCGTCCTCCTGCCCATTTCCATCCCCCACTGCCTCCCTCTCTCTCTTTCCCCATCGGTCCCCTAATGCAACTCGCAGCATTGCCCGGTGCTGAAGTAGCGTGTCTGCCAAACAATTATCCAACAGTGCTCTAAAGGCTGCTCAAACACAATGTGCCTTTGTATGTGTGTGTGTGTGTGTGTGTGTTAAAGAGAAAGACAGAGAGAGGTGGTGGTGCATGTGATTTTATGCTTGGGTGTATTTTGTAAGCACCTGTGTGTCTCCATTTTCTTTATGTTTTGCCTGTGTTGCATTCATATTTATGTCTGTGTCTTTGAGTGCATACTGTGGGTCTTTTTGTTTGCACAGGTCTATGTATGTGTGTATGTGTGTGTGTCTGTCTGCCTGCAAAGGGGTTTGTGTGTGTTTATATGTGTGCGCATACATAACAGTGTGTCTGTAGATCTTCCCGTGGGGATTCCCCTGCCCTTTCACTCCTACAGGGGAGGGATGCTTAACCTCCCTCTACCTTAACGTCCTTCCCCTTCCTTCTTCCCTCCATCTTTTACTCCCGTCCTCTCACTTCTTTTGCCCTCCCCAACATCTCCCTTTGCTAAACCCTCACCTCCGACTGGAGCGGCATTGGGTTCAAGGATGGATGAGGAAATAATAACAACAATTCTATATTGCACTAAATGCATTATTTATTACTGATTCCATTTCGTAAATAATGCAAGCACAATAACTCATAATTATTGTGCACCATTTACAGAAGTATCAATGCTGTTAAATTAAAACAGCTAAATGGTAAATATTTTACATTGTACAAACAACAAATATGTGAAAATATAAATTGCATATGTAACTCTAAAAGTAAAAATTCCAAACATTTGCTGATTGCAGCATCTCCAACAATTATATTTTCTTGAATGCCTTAATTTTATAGAATTTTAAACTGTATTCCTTTGGGTTTTCACGCCCACTTGACTTGACAGTGAATTGCTTTGGACTTTAGAAACCTGTGATGAGCAGATGTCATTATGTTTGACATTTTAACTGACAGATTAAAAAAAAACACGCTCAATTCACAATTAGACCTTGAAGACTGGGTGCTGGATCCTTAATATGGATATTAATATGTAAAGGCAAGACTAGGACAGCACTCCACTTTGACTTAATATTGGTGTGGCAGTATTAAAAAGTCAAATTGGAGTGCTGTCCTAGTCTTGCCTTTGCAACTGACAGATTAATCAATAATGAAAGTAACTGTCAGTCATTATACCTGTATGTAAGTAAGTGAGCTTTCACCAGCTCTCACTGCTCTTTTCTAATTGTCAATCACCTCTGGGGAAATGTGAGAGCTATCTAAGCTTATTGTTACATTCACCTGCAAAACGTCATTTCGGAAAAGAGGCTTACTAAAACATATTAAGACTCTGTCCCACAAGCTGTCAATCTATCTCCGTCCTGCATGTCTTGCAAGCCTTCCTGCCAAACCCAACATGTGAATACATCATGTTGTATAGATACAGAATAATCATAAATACGCCATCGGTATTTTTTTCTCTGGTGAGTACTCATGGCCGGATGTGGTGATGCAGTAACTCAGTCCCTACCCTTAACCCCATCCACCCTCCCTGGTCCTTCCCTCCTTACTCTCTGCTCCTCCCTGTTGCCCATCTCCCTCCTTTCCCTTCCCTCCATACTTGCTCCTCTTGCAGGGCTGCTCCTGGCTATAGCCTGAAGAGCTCCGCCCATCCTGTCCACCCCTCTCCACCCTGGAGTCCTCCCCCAGGATGTTGAGCCCCATCCAGGTCCTGTGCTCCGACATCACTACCCTTTCTCTGGAGCCCGAGCCGTTTGCCTCTTACACTGAAGGTGTGTGCTCTATCCTCTTCTATCCCGAAGGTCATATCTGTGTCGCACAGTTGCTCCACATGACCCCAGTGTGAGATATGAGAGTTTATATGTTTGTGTGTGTGTGTGTGTGTGTGTGTGTGTGTGTGGTTGAATGTGAGAGAGTGTATGTGTGTTCTGATGGAGTGTGCGTGCCATTAAGTATGCCGGTAATTTGAGTAGGGTGAGTTCTCACCTGAGTCTGAGTGTTATTAATATCTTACACATCACTTTGTCTCTGTCTGTCTGCCTCATCCTTTTTGTGTCTCTATTTTTGTACCTGCCTCTTTATTTTTGTCTCAGTCTGCCTGCTTCAGTGTGGATTGTGTGTGTGTGTGTGTGTGAGCTTTGATTTCCTAAAATAGTTTGGCCAGACAACACCCTGTCTCTTTCAAAGCATCTATCTTACCGTCTACCTCAATAAACACGGATGAAGACACACACACACACACACACACACACACACACACACAGACACTCACACACACAGACACTCACACACAAACAAAACAAAACAAAACATGAGAAAAAAGAAAAAGAAACTAACCTGTTAACCCAAATACACTGTGCAGACATTCATATACGCACACACGTAGGGCTACAGCTCACGATTTTTCATTATCAATTCATCTGCCGATTATTTTCTTAACTTATTGATTGATTGTGCGATCAATAATGTGTCTGGAAATAGTAAAAAAAAATGCCAATCTCTCTCTTCAAACTGCTTGTTTGGTCTGACAAGCAATCCAAATGTATTTAGTTCGTAGGGCTGCCCCCTAAAAGTCGAATATTCAAATCATCAGTCGGTGACCCCTCAGTCAACAGATTCTTCAAGTCGAGCAGTCTGTGAGTCAGAGTAAGCGTCCCTTTCACACAATTGTCCCGTCCACTCGGTGAACATGTACGGGTACAGGCAGCTGTGGAACCAGACCCAGTGTGAGTCCAACTGAGACAGAGGCAGCTGCCGGAGGAAGAGAGGCCTCACAACAACTTACTGGCTTTTGTTTGATATCTAGTGTTGGCAAAAATGTCGTTAGCGTAGTAGTAATTTGTTTTATTGGGTTGCCTCTTAGGGAAATGCTCTCAGTGAATTTAAGTTGGGCTTTTATTGTGAAGAGTCGAAATGGAAGAAGTGAACCTGTAGCGTTATGTGCTGTTGTTGGTTCACGCTGGTTCAGAATACGGAGCCTCCGTGTTTTTATTTTGTTGCCCTCAGCTACAGTATTTAGCACGCATTAGCTCGGAGGGCTAACTTGGCTTGTTTACTGATTACTTGCTAATTTTGTCACCCTGAACATAACCCTTTCAAAAATCTGGAAGTTCAAAAAAGTGTTTTTGTTTTTAGCTTGATACTGAATACCTGAGGAACAAATAGTGGGTATTGAACAGCCAAACCCATTCAACTGACACAATTCTGAGTTGGGTACAGCCTATTAAGCTTTGTTTATAATAAAACAATAATAATAATAATAACAATAATAATAATAATAATATTAATAATAATAATAATAATAATAATAATAATAATAATAATAATAAACATATCCATGGTAAACCTCCCGCTAACCATTATTTACCTTAAAGTCGAAATAACTGTCCGCCTCTCGACAAAGCGATCTCTCTTTTTTATTCTTTTTTTTATTTTTATTTCACACCCTCCGGTGAAATGCGTCTTCATTTTCCAGTGTGGTGGCTCTTTCTTTCCACGGATATAAGGACATTGGACTTTTGAAATTTTCTGTCGATCGACTAGTTAAAGGCAGGGTTGGTAACTATTTCCAAAATACACTTTTTTATATATTGTTGAAATGTTCTTTACACCCCGACAGCAATAAATAACTTATGGGATCTGAGAAAAAGAGCGAAAAAGATCTGTCATCTGTAGCCGCTGTAATCCTGTTAAAATGCCCACCGTCTACCCCTCCCGTGTACGAGCCTGAGCTAAATGCACTTCGTTACCCCATTGCTAACAGTAGTCATGTTTGTTTTAAACATTGGTTATGATAATTTTAGGCCTGCACGATATTGGAACAAAAACTGACATTGCAATTTTTTTTGAAAAAAGACTAATTTTTACAAGAGGACATAAATAGCTCTATTTGGAAATGATAAATAATTCTCGACTAATGGGGTGATTTTGTGGGAGAGTGCATCTACATAGAAAATAAAAATGAAAAAGGACTTTTTTTGAGCGCTGTGACTACTCTAAAATTAGAATTAGACGGTTAAATACACTGGTTGACTGACATGACACCATTGTAGGCTATTCTATCAATCCAGGCTAAAGTGAATGATAGTGATAATGCATGCATGTTGCTTCCTCTAAACTTCAGGTTGTGGTCGATTAGCTGGGCATGCTTGTTTGTTTGATATATTGATCAATATAGATTGTGACTGGTGGTTTGTTGTGCATGCAGAGCCTTTATGTCACACACTAGCAACAAACTGTGTACCCAAGAACACGTAATTCAGTGTAAATTATGTTATATCATTAATCAGGTGATTTAGTTTGTCTTTGTAGCGAACATAACACACTGAACACTGTATCTTCACTACCCATGGAAAAGTGTGTGCATCACTGTGTCATCAGCAGCTGCCGCTTACGGTACTTTTCTACACACGGATAGTGTTGACGAACTGAGCGAAGAGCCGGTTAATTAACCCGACTCGGGTCACTGAACCGGGAGAATCGAGTGCCATACATCAATGAACCGACTCACTCCTGTTGTTTTCTTTCACCTCATTCGTGCCGTTGTGTGTAGCTGGTATTCTTCTGCTACTGTGCGTGTAGTAATCTAGCTCATTAGCGCCTCCACTGGAGTGGTGGTGGTAGAATCAATCAGGAAATGAGCTACCTAGACCGCGCACCAGGCTACTGAACGAGACCGAATGTAACCGGCCGCTCAAGTCTATCAAGCGGTGTCTTGGTTCTCGGCAAGTTTGAGTTATTAACCAAGCCTTGTTTCTGGTGCATCTTAGATGATTGTGTTCATGGAAATTCACACACTATCGATGGAGAAGTACATCACATACAAATACACATCATGTTATCTTGGTAGATGTTAAGTTAAAAGTTAGAGAAGTGAATGTTGCTACATGGTAGGTAGGCTGTCACGAGAAGACCGCGCACCAGGCTACTGAACGAGACCGTAACCGAGGGTACTGCATGAGTCTATATTCAAACGGGTGTCTAGGTTCTCGGCAAGTTTGAGTTATCAACCGATCCCAGAAGCCTTTATTTCTCGTGCATCTTAGATGATTGTGTGCATAGAAATTCATAGGCAGTTATGTTAAGTTAAATGTTAGAAGTGAATGTTGCTACATGGTAGTTAGACTGTCAAGAGGAGACCGCGCACCAGGCTACCGAATGTAACCGTGGCCAGTGCGTGAGTCTAGTGTCGGTCAGTATGAGTGTGTAAATAGTATGTTAAGATCGAATGTAACCGCAACCGCTCGAGTCCAATGTAATTAAGCGGTGTCTTGGTTCCTGGCGGGGGAGGACATCACATATCCTGCCATGACATTCTATGGCTTTAATCACAGAACACACATCTTACTGAGAGCAATAATACTACAAAATACTCCAGTACCGCAAGAAATATCTTTAAAATATCTTCAAAAATGTTTTTTTGTGGCTATATCATGGCGACCATCGTTCCCGAAACTCCCAGCGCACAGCTTGAGGACCCAAGAAAAGCCCTTCTGGAGGTCCAAAAACAAAACAAAGAGCTGGTCGCAGTGAACGTTGGCCTGGTGGAGTAGAAAGGGAAAATCTTGAAGGCTCTACATGGCAGAAATCATTCTCAACTACTGGGGTGATTTTGTAGGAGAGCGCATCTTAGCGTTATCTTACCTGATGTGTTTTATCCAGTGAAGTGTTTTCAGCAGATAAGCAAAAGAACAGGCAAGATCCTCTGCTCATTTGAGTAACGTTACATCCCCGGTACGATACACAGAGACATCGTAGCTTCAGCGAGACGTCATCCACGCGACATTGAAGTGTGTAGTCTTTCTAATTACGTTTAACAATAAACTGAGACTTTCTTTGGTTGAAAAATTATCTTTTAAATTGACGAACATCATATTTGTAATCCATGGCTCAATTCAAGCGGGATAAAAAAATAATTATTATCTCTCCATTGACTCTCGTTCATATTTTTTCGAAAGATAGGTCCCTTTGCCCGGAAGTAGAAGGGCGTGACTTCGGCTGTCTATTGTATTCATATAATACTATCAATCAAGGCTAAAGTGAATGATAGTAATAATGCATGCATGTTGCTTCCTCTAAATTTCAGGTTGTGGTCGACTAGCTGGGCCTGCTTGTTTGTTTGATATATTGATCAACATAGATTGTGATTGGTGGTTTGCTGTGCATGCAGAGCCTGCATGTCACGCACTTGCAACAAACTGTGTTTTCAAGAACACTTAAATCAGTGTAAATATATCAGACAAAGACTGCTGTTGTAGATTAGTGCTACGTTTCCAGCGTCGCGGCTCTGAACTGTAACGCTAGTTGGGACAGACGCCTTGTTTCTTTAGGCTAACTATGTTAGCTTTAGCCTGGTTGGTAGCAAGTGAAGTGGGTTTTATTGTCATTTCAACCATATACACTGTATATAGTGAGACGAAACAACGTTTCACCAAGGGTCAAGTGGTGTTACATTTAAAATATATAAAAACGAGATTTGAGACACACATTATAGATACACAAAGTGCAATTACTACTTAAAGTAGTGCATTTAAGACAGACAAGGGACAGGACACACAACAAAAGACAGGGTATAAGTAGACTTGTAACACTGTTATGAGTTAGGTTCACAGTGAGGTGGAGGTAGAATATATAGAATTATAGAATTTAGCAGCAGAGAAAAAGTGCAGGAGTGCATTTCAGTTCAGTGTGAAAAATTTTCATCATGTTTTGTTGTTCAACAGTTTGAATGCTTGAGGGAAGAAGCTCTTCCCTATTCTGGAGGTTAGGGCTGAACGATTTTGGAAAATAATCTATTTGCGATTTTTTTTCACCAATATTGCGATTGCAGTTTAATATGTGATTATTTTTTAAGCTCTTTGTCTTCTGTATTATTCAACAAAGACAAACAATAAATCATTGTATAGTATGAACAACACAAGATTAGATAGATTAAACACACTGTTCTTTCCTGGAGGCCAGGCCTGTATGTGATGATGAAATTAGGTGATTGATGAATGATTGATGAATTTATATGAATGACATCTTTTATTTAACTACTTCAATCACAGTAGTATATTGAGCACTGACCACGCCTGGTGTAAACATTCATATGAAAGTCAGAAACAAATCAGACAATCTAAAGTGCAGATTGCAGAAATATAAAAACAAATATGTGGCTTTACCACACTTAGTATTTAGATTATTTATTATTTACTGTAATAAACATATGTAAACATGTGGATTGCACTTTTTAAACACTCTTTGAACTTTACTAGACAGTTAAATAAGTAAAGATATATACATATACATACAACGGTGTATTTTTTTTACAGGCCTTCAATCCCTCCCCCTCATGAAGTTGCGTGCCCCGTGCATGACAGCGTCAACCTTGCACTTGCTCAGAGAGGCTATCGTTACGTTAGTAGTAGCATGCTGCTGCTGGTATTGCTGTGGGATTAACTGTACTAATAAAACTGTTGAAACAACGCGGCCACGCTGCTGTGAAAGCTCCTCGAACGTCATTTATCAGAATCTGGTTGTTACCCCTCTCCTCCACTCCATATCTTTATAACGGAGCTAGCTAACTGGAGCTAATCGTTGTTAACCGAGCCTTCAGTTTTGCGTGCCTGTATCCATTAACTGCATGTATGGACTTGAGCCCGAATAAAACCCTTCATTTTATTAAAATGGTTGTAAAAGTTTTAAACTACAACTCAGAGTTGTATGAATGACAGAAATCTGCTCAAGGTACGGCGTAGCGTTAGCTTGCCAAGTTGATGCTTTCTCTGCGTAGTGCAGACTGATTTGCTCTTGCGAGTCACATGACCAAATCGCAGCCTTTGCAACTAGGAAATCAAGTTTTAACATATTGCGATATTATGGCAAATGCGATTAATCGTTCAGCCCCAGATAATATCAGGTGTTTGCTTACCGGTGAATGAGACACAAAGTAAAATTGCGGTCCTTTCTCCGCTCTACTCTGAAGCAGCGACGCAGCGGTACTCGTGCACGTCTGTGTGTGGGTCGGGGCCCCGAGAGCAGGGGGAGGGGCTAGACGGATCCCCAGGAGATGCTACTTTCAAATCTTTCTAGCTTTTCAACATTACCAACCCTGCCTTTAATTGTTTCAGCTCTACACACATCTGCACACATAAAAAAGGGCGAGCGTTTTCTGAATATGGGATTTGGCATGGCATTTCAGTATTCATGAGGCTTCGACACATTCAGTATTGCCGAGGTTATATTGGATGTAAACCAGCTAAGCTCCTATTCTTTTTTGTATGTTACAGTCTCACAAATCTGTTGGAAAAACAAATAGATTATTTTATCAAAAATGAATTACACATTGCAGCCTTGAGAATTCATGCAGCTAGAAGATGTCTTTGCAGCGAGGCAAAGGAGGATGTATTTTGTAGTTGTATTTTACACGCGCTAAAGCAGACTTGGTTTGTGTTTTCCATTTGTTTGTGTCTATAACCATTAGGCTCACACCAGCTCTGCTCCATTGTGCCGATGTGTGTTTGGAGAAATGGCAGATTCCCTGCTGTGCTGAGCTTAAATCAGTCCTCTCCACACATGTGAACCTGTAACACAAACACATGCACCAGTGTTTTTTCCAGATAACTCCAAAACTGCAGGACAGGGATCAATTTAACGTCTCCCTCCGGCAGTCTCTCCCCTCGTCTCCTTCGCTTCCTCCTCTCCCTCCAACCAGTTTATTTCTCTGCAGGGTAATTGAGTATACACACTTGTGCACACGTACACAGGAAATGCGGGGCGCTTGAGCTGCAGCATGCACACTCACTCGCCAACACACACACACACACACACACACACACATCTCCTGCTGAGCGGTGGCTTGTCCTCGCTTTTAAGGAGTGTGTGTTTTTGGCTCGGCTTTAATGGCCTGTGTTTCCCCAGTCCTAAGATGTCTATAATTGAGACTGTAGAGCGCCTGCTCCCGTCTCTGTCCCTGTAGTAGCCTGAACAAAAGGAAATAAGGAAATCCACCTCCCTCTATCTACGCCACCGCCTTCATCTATCCCCATAAATCTCCTCTCCTCTTCTTTCCTCCTCCCTCTCTCATTTCCACCTCTCCTCTCAGATTTGCCACAGATGAGCACTAACCTTAATGTTTATAATCTATATTCTAGACTATGGTTCAAACTAACAATTATTTTCATTATCAGTTAATCCACCTTTTCGATTAATTCATTTTTGCTTTATGAAAAAAAAAATTCTGAAGCCCCAGGTAATATCTTTAGATAGCTTGTTTTGTTAACCTAATCGTCCAGAACTTGAGATATTCAGTTTAACACTTAAAAGCAGCAAATCATGTTCACTTTGCTCACCATGTTGTGTCACTTTTTGTTAAAATATAAAATTCAAATAAAAAAAGTTGAAAAAACAAACAAACCAGCAAATCTTTGCAAGTGAGAAGCTTATATTACGGAGTGTTTTATTATCAAATCAATTATCAAAACTGTTGCAGATGAATTTTCTGTTGATTGACAAATAGATTAATCAACTAATCACTTCAGCTCTTGATCGCCGAGGAGCTGTTGTCCTTCCGTCCTGTTTGGTGTCCATCACTTATGCATATTTCTTATGCTATTTTGTGTTATTGGGTTCATTGATGTTTGTGTGCTGTTTTCTGTTGATATGTACTGTATGTGTGGGCGCATGCTTGTGTATGTGTGTTCCTCCAGTTCCTGCAGTGTGGCGATGAGTCAGACAGGCTTGCTGATGCTAATGGACTGTCTGTGGGAGACAGACACAGCTAGCTTGCTATACTGTAGCAGCACACACAGATCCTCAACTATATTGACTTACAGCATGGCAGCCTAACACACACGCATGTACACACACACACACACACACACACACACACACACACACACCCACTGGCCAGTGGTGCCTCTTGGAGGACAGCCACAGTGCACTCACACTCATGATGATGCTTGTTTCTGCAGTGTTTTTTTGTTGTCTTATTTTTATGTAGTACTCTTCTAATAAAGGACATCAGAGAGACACATGTGTGTGTGTGTGTGTGTGTGTGTGTGTGTGTGTGTGTGTGTGTGTGTGTGTGTGTGTGTGTGTGTGTGTGAAAGATACTGAAAGATTGTAAAAAAGAGAATGACAGAAAGAGAAAAAGGGTTCAGGTCCAGAGGATGAGAGAGCAAAGTTTGTGCTCCATATTTTATTCAGCTGTTTTGTGTGCCGCTCCTGTGGGTTTTGCTTAGCTTAGCTCTTTCTCTGTGCGACTTGAGTGGAGACACAGTTATCTGTGAATGTGTTGGGTGTGCCCACACATTTGCTGTGCATCACTATGTGACTGTGCATTCAACATTGCCTGGTGTGTGTATGTGTGTTTGTGAATTTCACTGCATGTAATAGGGGTCTGTTTTTGAATGAGTGCCATCATGTGTGTGTATGCATTACGTATTTGCATATCCTCAATTTGGACCATAGTGTCCACTCCATCTCCTGGGTTCAATTTAGCAATGTTTGTAAGTGGACAAAACTGCAGCGCAATAATTATTTTAACACGCTCCTTCTTCCTGCGAGTATTGGATTGATGAATACCACTTCCTACTTCGCCAGACTGCCATATACGGCTAACTGTTACAAGTACCCCTGCTACTGGTTGGCTCAGCCTGTTACCATGACAACCCCTGCTCACCGAAAGCCCTGTTCACCGCCTCCGCCCCAGCTCCTCTTCCCTCCACCTCCCTTTCCATCCTCTCCAGCCATTCTTCCACCACCAGCAGCACCACCACTACTACGTACAAGCTAACATACAGCCAAGCAGCAGAGTGCCGTGGGGGAGGGACGAGAGAGAGAGATGACTGTGGATAGACAACCAGAAAGAAAATGAGAGAGTGAAATGGTGCAAAAGCAAGAAACTGAGGAACAAGAGATGATGACAAAAGAATGTGTGTGGGGGTGTGGGGGGTGGGATTGAGAGAAAGCCTGAAATAGAGGCAAGAAATTGAAACTGAATAATAAAGAAGGTGCTGCAGTGACAGAGATCAAGAAACAGTGCAGTGACTGGTGGAAAGATGATAGCAACCAGTAATACATGAAGTGTGTGAGGAATGGGGTGAAATAGGTTGTGTTAGTGTAGAGATTGAGCAGCAGTCCCTGCCTCCCCTCATCATAAAATCTCTCTCTCTCAAGGCCACCACAAAATAGGCAAGACTACAGCTTTGAATCACTCGGACTCTCAATAAATACTCTCTCCCCGATGTTTTATTACAGCCAATGCTTATGAGGACCATGTTTTTTTCTAACAAAACTGAGGTCAGTTGACTCCTTTGTTGAAGACTTAGTGGGATACAGCATTTGACATGAAATTATTTTGAAATCTAATATATGACATTTTTGATTATTTAGTATTGTAGTAGCAGATTTAAGCTTTTGCTGTATAACAATCTGTGAGATGGGACTGCTTTGGAGGCTACATCAATAGGTCTGTCAAAATGCACCTTTACTGATAAGCCTGTGTGTTGTGCCGCTTCTGTCTCGATTACCTTGAATGTCATATGAAAACAACTGTAGGTTTTGTGTTTTTAGGTGGCATAGGTTTATAGATTTTATGTTAAGCAATGAGTAGTTTTTCAGTCCAAAACACTACATTGCCCAGTTTTTATGTTCCATCATATATTCCTCTTCCCTTCTTTATGCTAGTTCATTGCGTATGCTAGGTTAGCAACACAGTAAATTGCACAAGTTACATGCAATTGTAAGCAATTATTTCGTAGATGTTTTAGGATACTTTCATTGAAGCAACCGCAAGACATGTTTTTTTTTGTTGTTTTTTTTTAGAAAATATTGCTGCAGAGCACAGTCTCTACAGTGACATAGACAGTAGAACTGGATGTTGTGCTGCTAACCCAATCTTGTTGTTAAGCCTTGATGTGTGGAGCCTAGTAGATTTCAGCAGAGATGGAAAGACGGATTATTTAAAGGGATTGTTTGACATGTTTGGGAAACACACTTATTCATTTTGTGCAGAGAGTTAAAGGTATAGTAAGCAATGTTAATCCAATACACTTTTTGTCATATTCAACGACTGTCTCCTCATGGTCACCTAGCTCTCTATTTTCTGTGTGTGCTGAAAAAAAAAAAAAACAGTGTTAATACAGAGCCCTGGCTCTGTAAATGCAAAAAAAACAGAATGGAGCGCACGAGACACGAAACACTGCCAATCAGCAACAGGCAGCGCCAGTTGCTCGCTCTTGCAAGCGAGTGATGGGGGGGGGTATGTGAACGTGCTGTCGGGGTCAGGAGTTATCAACAAGAAGAGTTTGCACAGAAACCGCAAAAGAGGAAAAGGACTGAAGAATACAAATAAGAAGTGTTCAAACAATTGCCATTGTGATCAGCATCACCAGCAACTGTCTGTCATTAACACGGCATTTACAAGTGTGAAGTCCAACCACACATTTGAAACTTCACAACTGAGCTGAACATTCAGTTCACGTCTGCTGGTAAACAGGCTGGACTTGTTTACTTGTTTTGTTCAAATAAATTAGGTTTAAGGTGACTGAGAAGCATGAAAGATGACATAGTTGGTCAAAATATAGGCCTACATCAAATATTTATATGATAATGGCTTTTTAAATGTATTCAATCATGGCCATGGCATTCTTGATTTTAAAGGGTTGGCAGATTAGCTTGCCTAGTGTGGCTAGTTTGTAGTAATGACTTGAGATAACTTTACATGGCTTCATACCAGATTAGCCACATCCTCTCATACTATACCACCTCTTTTTTTAATTGAGCCTGAGTTTAAAATTACTTTGCAAGACTTTTAACCACCACCAATGTGTTTTCTCCCTCCAGATCAGCTCTGTCTGCAAATAGATATTTAGAAATAAAACTTAAATCTGCTGTACAAAGTTAAGGTAAAAGGAGGATACGAAGACAGAAGGGCAGGGAGCAGATTACATGCAACTTTAAACCAAAATCAAGCTTCAGATATTACACTGGCATGCCCCTTCATTACACGCCACAACCAAGTGCTTTCTGTTTTACATTCTGTGTACTGTGTGATGCAGGAAGGTCGTTGAGCCAGTACATGCTAAGTGGTTAATAACGTGCTTACTCATATTACAGTGTTGTCACTGAGTCAAACTGTGTTGGTGTTTTCGGGACACAGAGCTAGTGATGGGGGACGTTGTCGCAAATACTCTTTTATCTTCTATCTTTTTTATCTTACACAAATTATCTTTGAATGATACTTAATCACTAATTCAAATACACTCTGAGTTGTGTTTACACCTCGGACACTACAGAGATGATGGAGTACACCATTATTTTTATACTTACACAAACACTGGAACATAGATAACACCTGTGCCTAATGTTATACAGCTGTGTGTGTGTGTGTGTGTGTCTCTCTTTTTTTCTGTATGTTTTGATGGGCTAATATGTACCGTTTAATCTAAATGTTCTCTGAAAGTTTACACACAATTGCAGAATATTTGTGTTTGTGATCGCATATGGTTTTGTTCTACACATTAATTTGCATATCTTAATCCACTTACATGTTATGCATAGACTTAATTTTATAATGTAGAGCCAGATAAACAGATTAATAGATGAATGATGATGTGTGGTCAATTAGCTAATGGCTACTCCTCTCCTTTTCCCTACCACTCTTTCCTCTCATGCTACATCTCTCTTTCTCATGTTCCATCTTTGTCTCTATGTCTGTCTCTCCCCAGCTGATATCATCTCCACTGTTGAATTCAACCACACCGGAGAGCTCCTGGCCACAGGGGACAAGGGAGGCCGAGTGGTCATCTTTCAGAGAGAACCTGAGGTACACACACACACACACACACACACACACACACACACACACACACACACACACACACTTAACACTCATACACTCTAATATACAATTTTTCATTCCAGCTGATGAAGCAGTGATGAACACATACCGTTCCCTCCAGCTACAGTCTAGATTGATTGATAAATAGTTGATACTACTCCTGTGTCGGAGAGCGTATCGTTTCAGCTGTGCAGAGTCCTGCCATGCTATGACTTCACTCGATCAAGGCAACGGCTGACTGGCTCCGGCCCGGTGTGCACTGTGCACGTTGAAGTGCACATTTCCATGTACCTTCTTTTCTTTTCAAAGAGCAAGAGTGAGCCATTCTCCCAGGGCGAGTACAATGTCTACAGCACCTTCCAGAGCCATGAGCCCGAGTTCGACTACCTTAAGAGTCTGGAGATCGAGGAGAAGATCAATAAGATCCGATGGCTGCCTCAGCAGAATGCCGCACAGTTCCTTCTCTCCACCAATGGTGAGAGACCCCACACACACATGCATCTTAAGCCCCTGACACACTAACCTGATGGCCGACCATTGGCAGAAAAGGCAGTCGGACTGATCAGTCGGCTCCCCGAGGTCCAAAGCGGCGCTAATCTGTATTGTCGCCCAAAAAATGAACACCGGCAGCTGATTGGATGAATGCGTCACGTGGGTCTGTTCAGAATACGATCTCATATTGTACTAAAATAGTTCACCGAAACGTGTTTCTGAAAACATTTTAAGCAAGAAATAGGCAGTGCAGTTTCTGAATCTGTCTTCATTTCAGATCGACAAAGGTCAGTTTAAAAGATTTTTGTAGATTTTGAGAGGCTTAGTCACGCTCATCCCGTTCGTCATTTCCGGGTTAGCACTCCACCAATCAGATTGGTCATGGACTGTCCGACGGCCAATTATCGGCTTGGTGTGTCACTGCCTTTAGAGGAACCAGGAAAATGTGGAAGCAGTGATGTGCTTGGTAATATTTTGTGGGAAAACCCTTCACTTTAACCAGTTTGAATGATTATGTCACGTGTGAGTTACGATTGTTCTCCCTTAACAAGTGTTTGACAGAGTGAAGGGCATGGCGGGGCAGTTGAAATTAAGTTACGTATTTGAATTTCTTCGGTCAATATGCAGATTTTCCTTCATCTAAAGGGAAAAGAGTTGCTGCTTGTGTTGCATCACATTTCTGTAGTGCATTAGGAGTATTTCTGCTTTACATTCTGAGTTCATGGCTATATTGGACGAGCTATAGTTTTTCCCAGAGCGCCCTGTTATTGATTTATTTAAGTACTATATTATTTATGATTGAGGGAATGAAAAATGTAAGACCTGCCTCAGCAGTTGGGTAATGCTGCTAGTGGAAAGCTTGCTGTCATTTTTTCAATAAAATACAGAGACTTTCTGTGTCTGTCAGTGTTGATAAAGCAAAACCTCATTATTTGCTCATTTAGAGTTTCAGGGTCCAATCTGTCCTTTAGAGCTGACAATTTGGAGTGCGGTGGATTATCTTGTCTATCAAGTCATTTATTTTATGTTCAAGTGCCTGAGTTGATTGTGTCTTTATGCTAAAAATCCTAAAACAGCTGTTTTTTTTTGTTTTGATTTTAGGCATTTAGCGTTACAAATTTGAAATGAAATTCCATAGTCTACTCTGATATGTTTAATCACATCTAAGATCACCAGATCACCAGACCACCAGCCTTCTAACCTAAAGTATATCAACAAGCACCTTGTTACACTTTCAGATTAAATATATTCTCATCTGATTGCTTAACAGCCCTTTCTGATTCCCAGATAAGACCATTAAGTTGTGGAAGGTGAGTGAAAGAGACAAACGGCCGGAGGGATACAACCTGAAGGATGAGGAGGGTCGCATCAAGGACATCTCCACCATCACCTCCCTACAGGTAACAGATCTGTCTATCTATCTATCTATCTATCTATCTATCTATCTGTCTGTCTGTCTGTCTGTCTGTCTGTCTGTCTGTCTGTCTGTCTGTCTATCTATCTGTCTGTCTATCTATCTATCTATCTGTCTATCTATCTGTCTGTCTGTCTGTCTGTCTGTCTGTCTGTCTATCTATCTATCTATCTGTCTGTCTGTCTGTCTGTCTGTCTGTCTGTCTGTCTGTCTGTCTATCTATCTATGTCTCTGTCTGTCTGTCCATCTGTCCTGTCCTGTCCTGTCTGTCTGTCCTGTCTGTCTGTCTGGTCTGTCCTGTTTGTCTGTCTGTCTCTTGCAGACACTAAAACATTCATAAATGCAGTAGGATGTGGAACATAACTGGGTCAGTGGGTACAGATGTGTTTGCATGTGCAAAAATGGGTCACTGGCACAATGGTACACGTGTGTATGCGGGGTGTTAGGGAGGAGAAATACTCTTTTTCCAGCTGTACAGAGCAGTAACACAACATCTGTATTACCATTTGTGGTGAATTTTTGGTAATCTGTACGCAGGGTGTGTCCATGTGTGTGCATATGCATGTATAGTATGTCCTTCTCAGTAGAGGGCTGAGAACATGTATGTGTATGGTGATGGTGCTCCCACTGTGCCGTATGCAAGTGGAGCACATTTAAGCTGTGTATAAAAATGTAAATCATGTATTGACAAGGAAATTGTTACATTGATACAAATGTCAAGATATGAAAATGCAGCCAAATTAGCTTTGACTCATGCACTGAATTGGCTCTTGATCTTGCTATGTGTTATTGACATTATAGTCCAACACATTGTAGTCAAAGGAATTAATGCATTAAATATTAAATCATGATAAAATGAAATGATTTAAATGTTATCTACTGTTTGTATCTTGACCATTTTTTTCTCCTAAGCAGTTAACATGGGATGTTAAATTGCTCTCTCTTTCTTTTAAGGTGCCGGTGTTGATGCCGATGGACCTGATGGTGGAGGTGAGTCCGCGGCGAGTGTTTGCTAACGCCCACACTTACCACGTCAACTCCATCTCCGTCAACTCCGACTATATGACCTACATGTCAGCTGATGACCTGAGGATCAACCTTTGGCATCTGGACATCACCGACCGCAGCTTCAGTATCCTTTGTGGGTTGTGGTGTGCATTCATAGTGAAGAGAAGAGAAGACAAACATACATCATTGCACATGCACAAACATATAAAAGCAGGAATAGATTTATCAAATAATGAATGCTTACATTAACACATAGATGCTTCTACATGCCCACACACACGCACACACACAAACACATACTCACAAACTCCCACATTGCAAATCCCACTTTGTTGTAAATAAAATGCACACAGTGTTGGGGGAGGGGAATATTATTCTTGAGGAGTTCAAATGTAGCTTAATGAATAATTCAAAGGCTGCATAAATATTTCAGCCCCTTTCTGAGTTCTAATCCAGCTCAATAGGACACAGTGCAGTCACATCCATGACCCAGACAGGATTTATGATATTACAATTTATTTGAATATGGAATTACTTTTCTCTCAACAATCCCCCCAAGATATATTTAAATTGGTTTGCTTTATTTCCTCGGTTTACATTGTGATGGTTATGTATGCACTTACACACACACTTACGTTTTTATTTTGTATGGAAAGGATAGACTCGTGTGTATAGTATCGGTAAAAGGATGAATGAATATGTACATACAGTATGTATGGTTGACTTCAGCAGGTAAAAACAGTTCAGGCTAAAACAAACTGCAGTCCCTGGCAAGCTGAGTCTCTTTGTTGTTTTCCTGAGCGACGCTTTCTATCAGACATTGTGGACATCAAGCCAGTCAACATGGAGGATCTGACAGAGGTGATCACAGCAGCTGAATTTCACCCCCACCACTGTAACTTGTTTGTCTATAGCAGCAGCAAAGGCACCCTGCGCCTCTGTGACATGAGAGAAGCAGCGCTGTGCGACAAACACTCCAAATGTGAGTAAACCTGCTCAGAACTGGGATGGAGACATATGACAACATTGTGTTTTACTGGTAATTTTGCATGTTTTGGCTTATGAACTACAAATCAGAAACTTAATTCTACTGCTGAAGATTTTTCGAAGCATAAACTAAGTTTTTAGCTTAATGTCCTCCTTTTCAGGCATAACACAATCCATATACAGTTGATGGTTTTAGCTTAGCTTTGTACAGACACTCATAGTTCCCAGATGATGGATCCTTATAACTTTGGTGATTTTTCCTCTAGCGCCACCATGAGATTTGCAATTGTTATTTTGAGTGAAATATCTTGTCAACTATTGGATGGATTGACATGAAATTTGCTACACACATTCATGTCCCCCTGCAGGACTATTTGTAATCACTTTGAGGATCCCATCACTTTTCATTTAACTTGGTTAAAATCAACTTGCAGAGACTTGACGATACTTAATTCATCATAGTGGATTATCATTATTAGTTTGCTTTTTTATGAGTGGTTATGTAGTTAAGAACAGGGACTATCTTCTGTAGTGGTGGTTTGACACGTAACACTGTGTATTCAATGTCTAATGTTGATGAACTGAAACCTGCATCAGCTATGTTCATTTATTGGAATGTAAGTGATCCTAAATCAAAAGTGTAAGAAGTTTGATTTCCTTACAATTTAGGAGCACAATGTGTCTCCTTTGGAACATCTTGTCATCATTTAATAATATTTATGTCTACTGCAGGTCAATTATTATAGAACAAGGTTAGTTTACCCATAAATCTGTTGTACTTAAGGGACAACAATTCAAGTCATGGCACTTTCTCTCATACTTAAAGGTCCCATGGCATGAAAATGTCACTTTATGAGGTTTTTTAACATTAATGTGAGTTCCCCTAGCCTGCCTGTGGTCCCCCAGTGGCTAGAAATGGCGATAGAAGTAAACCAAGCCCTGGGTATCCTGCTCTGCCTTTGAGAAAATGAAAGCTCAGAATTTGGCCCGCCCATGAGAAAGAGAGAGACATCATGGCTTGAAAACAAGTGAAGCATGGCAGTTGGTCAAGGCCTTATCTGTGTACATGAGAAAAAGAGACACATACATCATTATGTGACAGCACTCACCCTCCTCTCCCTCTCCCACCATCTCCAGTGTTCGAGGAGCCTGAGGACCCCAGCGCCCGCTCCTTCTTCTCTGAGATCATCTCCTCTGTGTCGGACGTCAAGTTCAGCCACAGCGGTCGCTACCTGCTTACCAGAGACTACCTGACTGCCAAAGTCTGGGACCTCAACATGGAGAGCAAGCCCCTGGAGACATACCAGGTGTGTGTAAAAATCATCAGTTTAAAATACAAAAAAACATGAGAATGAATGTTTTCTCTCAGGCTCAGCTGCTATGATGAGATTCCTCCTGGCAAGGAGCAAAACAACTCTGGGCAAGGTGAATTGATCAGTAGTCGAGGAAGCATTAACATGTTTTCTTTTGAATCCACTCATCTGTGGAGTCACTCAGCTGTTTAATTCTAGCTTCATCAGCTGATTGATAACAATTCAATAATAGCCAATAGCCTTTATAACCCGACAGTTTTCATCATTACTCTGCTGATACCCTCATGCCAACACCCCTTGCTGCTGCCGCAGAGTCCTGCTTATGTGCATTTTCTTTTCTTCTAAATTTAATTTCCTTAAATACATACAGCAAGATCACAAATCTCAGTTACATAAAAGTACACCCACATGAAGACAAACAAACCAAACACACACACACACACACACACACACACACACACACACACACACACACAGAGATTTGCTGAGAAATGAGCAACATTTTATTTATCTAAACCAAAGGCCAACACAAACATAATCTACTTAACTATACAGGTTCATTAAGGTAATGTGTTCCCTTTAATGTGTAACAGAAATCTTGTCCATATTCCTTTATAATTCTCATTTTTCTTACTTCTTTTACATAACATGTTATTTGATGTTCTAACCAGGTTTTTAAATGATGGAACATTTGGACTCACTGGGCAGTCCAACAAAGCATCTCTCACACCTCCAACACCTGCTGTCATCAGTCAGTTATTCATGGTGTTCATCCCTTCAGTAAAGTTCAAGAGACTTAAGCCCAGTTCAGACCAAAGATTCGCAACGAGACAAACCCGTTTTAGAACGTCGTAGGGAAAAGTTGCAGCGGTCTGAACCGGCCCGTCTCAGCTCGACTAAAGCCAGCTGATGGTTTCGCTGCGACTCAGCTTGTCAAGTCGCAGAGGCTGTTTCAACAGCCAATAGAGAAGTCAGCTATAAACTATAGAATAATTGGTCCATAATCCATTTTATTTTTATGTTACAAACAGCTGGTTGAAATGGCAGAGTTTTAGACGGAGCCTCAACGACCGCACGAAAGCTCGGTAACGTTATATGGTCAAGCGAGAGAGAGAGACTGAAAAGAGGGAGCGCCCAGCGGCGCCCAGAGAAATAAAACATGTTTTCACCGATTCATCACTAGAAATGCAACTCTAGCAAGCATCTCGCTATCACTTACGTTATCCACATTCATATTTAGATGAAACATCGAAGCTGTTCTTGTGGCATGTGGTGGCCCACCACTTTACTAAGACACTGTATGTTGGCCTTTTCTTTAATTTGTTGCACATTGGCTTCTCTGAATCCCATACAACATAGTTTAGATGTTAGTTATGTGGGGGAATTACTGTATTCTTCCAGCACAGTCCAGCCCAGTTTAAGATTCTTTAAGCAGAGTTTCTTCTACCAAACTGTACAGAAGAGCTGTTTGTATTAAAACGTATTTGTGACTGAAATCACTGCTAGGTGACTAACTGTTCCTTTACTGAAAGAGGGCATTGTCATCCTAGAAAAATGAATAATTGGAGACAAAAATGAATCATTGGAAGACAGTTGTCTTTCAGAATCACAGAACTTGCTGATGATTAGAGTTTTCCAAAAACCTTTTAAGGATAATTGGATTGATTACGAGCCAGAGAATGCACTTGTTCTTCTTGCGAATGCAGAATCACCAGAAACCCTCGCTGTGGCCTAAATGTCTAATTTTGGACTATAATCTGTAGATGCATCAGATTGTGTGTGTGTTGATTGTGTGATGTGTAAGACAAACACACACAGCAAATTATCATTATTGACATGCTGTTGAAAATGTACACATACAAAACAAAGTACTAAGCTGACTAGCATTTCTTTCTATTTTTGCATGCTATCTTTCTAACGTCCACACTCAATTTATATCATGTGTCACTTCTAAGTGTTTACAATAGGCCACACCAGCTTCTGTTTATACATTCATGTGCAGTAGACATATTTATCAACTCCTTTTTCAGTGTGTGTTTAGTATTCCTGCCATGGGCGTGTGTGTGTGTGTGTGTGTGTGTGTGTGTGTGCTTGTGTGTGCCTGCCTGACGTGTGAGGGCCTATGAGGCAGCCAGAAGTGGGAGGCCAAGACGCACTGGAGCTATTTATAGTCCGCCTAGCCTCCACCCATCAAGTGAAACGGCAAGGAGGGAAACCTTACACAGCACCCTACACCCAGATCTGCAATGCAGCACGGAGAGGGAGGAATAGGGCGGAAGGAGGGAGAAGAGGGGTGAGGATTTGGGAGAGAATGTGAGGATAGTGTGATGACAGGAGGAGAGAAGAATGGGCTAAACTGCTCCTATTTTGGTAAGTTTTCACTCTTATTCCTCCTGGAACATGAAAAATGCACACACACAAATCCATGGGGGATGAGGCACTAACTGTACTCTGAATCATGCAGACTGGAAAAATGACTTCAACTGACACTGTATCATTTCACCCCAAGCAGAAAGACCCATAGGGGGGGAACAAAAATGTCACATGGTTTGATGTACAACCGTGAGCTGACCTTAGCATAACCATTTATTGATTGCTAGGCGACTGTTGACTGCTGACTTTATGCAGAATGTGAAAATAGGGGGCTTAATGCAGAGCACGGCGGCTGGAGGAAGGTGTAGATTTCAACCCCTTGCATCACAGTGCTGACACAGGCATGTGCAATGAAAGCACAAGGGAAAAGAGTTATTAGTGTGTATGTGTGTGTTCACATGTGTGTCTCTAGTATTGTGCCCTTGGTGGGTTTGGATGTTAATAGGTTTACTGATATGGAAAAGGAGTTTAGATTAAAATGTACTCCTGACCCTCGTATTGCTGAGGGCTGGTGTTGTTTCTCATTAGAGTTGCCTTCAGGGAGGTTTGTGTTACAACTTGCCCACATTTAATGTGTTTTGTCTGTGCTGAGCTTTGTGTGTGTGTGTGTGTGTGTGTGTCTTCTGCTCACGCTATTTATAGTTTACATCGAGAGTCAATTCCTTGGGAGTGAAGCAGCTGTGTGCTCGATTCACTTTTAATCATATGTGTGTGTGTGTGTGTGTGTGTGTGTGTGTGTGTGTGTGTGTGTGTGTGTGTGTGTGTGTGTGTGTGTGTGTGTGTGTATTCCTCCAGGTTCACGATTACCTTCGCAGCAAGTTGTGTTCCCTTTACGAAAACGACTGCATCTTTGACAAGTTTGAGTGTGCCTGGAACGGCTCTGACAGGTACCTGAAGTGTCTGGAAGTGTTTTTGTGTTTCTATACTTAATGACAACTAAATGTCCCAAGATGAGAACATGCAAAACTGGTGCTCTTATATATTTTCTGGAGTGGTTTATAAGTTAATAAATTGGGTTTACAGTTGAAAGGTCAGTTTATCCAATTTCAGTCAGGAACAGTCTCGTCATGGCTTTAACCATTTATTGCAACGAATGGAAATACAGTTATGCTTGGCGCTGATGGCTCCGCTCTTGATAATCCTCCCTGGACCAGCCAAGCAGCATGCTAAACTGAACCAGGAAGAGCTATGTAGAAACCAAGGGGGTAAGCCTCTCTCCACAACGTGTACCTCCTATGGCACCATTTTGATGCTAACACGCCATCACCCGACGTTAGCATTCCATTGACTGCCATTCGTTTTGACGTCACTTTGACAGCGAATAACTTTACATCTGAAGCGTTTAAAGACTTTATTTGTCCATTGTTAATTTCTAAAGACACACGACAATGTATAAAAGGCTCCATTACCTTGTACCTCACGTTATGGCTCCGTAGTAGACATTTTTGTAAAAATAGGCTAACGATTGTGTCATAACCACACGACTTTCTGTCGCATAGTAGAGGAATTACCGTATGGTACAGGAGAAGCTAGCAGGCAGTTTCAACTTACATTAGCTGTTTAAGTTTAATTACTAATGTTAACTAGCATTTTAGTTATCAATAATTAGCCTGTGCCTATGTTATCTCTTTACATATACCTACGCTCTCCGTCTCTGCAATATTCGGAATGATTGAGATTTCTCTTGGAACAGCTACCAGAAGACTTCCAACTTTCAGACAGGTTGCTCACGTCACATTTACGTCTTCGAGCTCAGTTGGAGGCTGCGCAGTAACGCTCAGCCATCACCGGAAAAGTGCTTCTAATAGCCTTCACTGGTCTCCGTCCAGAGCAACGGGATCTGTTGGTCCATTTTATATATGTCTATGGCAGAAACCCCCCTGGGTATAAAAGAGTGAGCCAAAAGAAAGACATTGAAAACCATTTTAAACTTTGAGTCATGTTAGGACTCTGAACTAGAGAAGGTGGAGGTTGGCGTGGTGGAGGCAAAGCTTAGCCGGCAGCAGCAGCCGTGAGTGAAGCAGCGTCAGTGTAGCAGGAATCAGTGAGGAGGCACAGTCATACTTAAAAGAACCACCTTGATGTGAGAATGGCTGTGATTGGTGTGTGTCTGATAGGAATTATAATTCAATCAAAGTTAATTGTTGAAAGAAAGCACATTACATTTGAAAATTTGAGTCCTGGTTGCTCTGGATAATGCAAAGACTTTACTGGGAACAACTTACATAGGAACTATTTATTCTAAAAAGTAGTCCCAGTAAAAACTGTTGACACCATTTTCCTCCTGGATTATCCAGCGTAACCAGGAAATTGTTCTTAAAAGTTACTTTTGAGTTTTAAAAGTACATTTACTCAAATTATTTACTTTCATGCTACTTTATACTTCTACTCAACTACAAGTCACTACCTTTTACTGCACTGCATTTATTTAACAGCCATACTAGTTAGTTTTAATTGACCTTATAAAATATGATGCATTGTTACAGATTACTTAACAGTACACAAAGCAGTTTGGGAGGGGGGGTCTTTTTGTAATATGGAGAAAGTGACCTTTTACGTTTAGGCATGTAGTGGACGGTTAGGGTTAGTTTGGGAAGTTAATGAAGTCAAAAAAAGCTCTTACGAGTTTAACACTGTAGAGGGATAAGAGAATAAAAGTCTCCACATTGTAGTTACTGATCCTTTCTCTCCTCTTCTCAGTGTGATCATGACCGGAGCTTACAACAACTTCTTCCGCATGTTCGACCGGAACACCAAACGCGACGTGACCCTGGAGGCGTCGAGGGAGAGCAGCAAACCCAGGGCTGTTCTGAAGCCGCGGAGGGTTTGTGCCGCTGGGGGAAAGCGCCGAAAGGACGACATCAGCGTGGACAGCCTGGACTTCACCAAGAAGATCCTCCACACTGCCTGGCACCCGAATGAGAACATCATCGCCATCGCCGCCACCAACAACCTGTACATCTTCCAGGACAAGCTCAACTCTGAGATGCATTAATAAAGGGATGTCAACAGTGAAACAAGTTTACACCTGAACACACAGCTATGTCAGAATGTACACAGTTACGGACATACACACACAGGAATATGCCTAACGCGCACGCACGCGCACGCACACACACACACACACACACACACACACACACACACACACACACACACACACACACACACACACACACACACACACACACACACACACTAGTTCTACTCTTTGACACACTCCCTCACCTCCTCCCCCCCAGCCTCCCAGAACTGAAAGGACCTAGAAAGGGCTAGAAAAGGGAACAGGCTGGATTACGCAATGGATTATGGATTGCAAAATTGTCCGAACTGTGGATTTCCTGATTGTTAAACTCTGGATTGGGCTTGATGGTGTGTTGATTGCTACAGCTCAGCTTCTGAGGGGATAACACCCCCCCCCTCTCCCCAGACTGGAGAGATGTTTACATAATTGTCATTTCTTTTTCTTTTTTTGTTGTTCAGGCTCTCTTTTGCTTTCTCCACCACCTCCTCCGCCTCCTCTCCTTTCTGTATTTGTGTGCTTGAGCAAAGCCTATTCTTATCCCTTGCCCACTGTTTTGTGTAACGAAAACCCTTCGTGGTTGTCAACCAGCGGCACTGACCGAAAATGGGGCATTTATGTAACTTATTGTTTGTTTGATTTCAGATCAGCTACCGCATCTTCTGTTTTTTTGTAACTTCTTGTTAAATGATGTTAATGATGGTGATTATGATGAGAATGACTATTTAAAAAGATATGTGTGATGTGCAAGAATGAATTCAGGACCCTCCCCTTAACCCAAGTGCACCCAGACGCCTCTGAGCTCCACTGGACCGTGTTCAGTGAGGTAAAACATTTACAGTCCTGCAGATAGAAGCAGAAGTTCCACCATGGCCTAATATGAGGACACACACTCATATCTGCTCCACACAGTGTTTCAGTCATTAATGTACTCTCTGGTTCTGCTTCTGGTCTAGGGCTACATTGTGTGCTACTTTGTCGTTAAATACAACTCAAATGAAGCAACAACAAAAAACAATTAAAAAATGAACAAAATAATCTCAACAATCGAGCAAAAAGATGCTGCATGTAAAACCAATTTAGCCTAGGTGTTTATAAATTGACTGACTGACTTGGCTGCCTTCTTAACCATTTAGACTCAGCTGTACAAAGGCTTCAGGGGCCCCGGGGCACCATGCAGCACGAGTAACCATAGATGGCCGAGCTCTCCCACCTTTATTTGTGTCTGTGGACACGGAAGCATGTTTACCAGTGTTCGGTTCATACACTTACATGTACATTGTGAATGAAGCCTTCCAAGAATCAGTTTCTACTCGACTGAAACTGCGAACCAAGAATATTGGGGAATGTTTTCATTAATGTTGTTCTCTAAAAGAAAAAAAGATCTAAGGGCCTAAATGGTGTCTGTAAATATCAACTCTGTTTTTGACATGTATGAGATTTTGTTTTTTTAACATTCTTAAACAGACTGGACTTGATCATCTGTATCGATGATTGCCTCCAAATATACAGCAGAGAGATGGTACCTAAATCTCCTCAGCCTTCCTCACTGATTACTTTACTGGTGTGCAGAAGCTTATTTTTAGAGAACAGTTTATTTTATTTATTCTTTTTTTGTGTCAATTTCACTCCACCACGTCCTGACCAGACTAATGTTGATTCACATATTTTTTGTGTTAATGTATGTTGATGACAAAATTGTCAAATGGACAGTTATAAATAATGTTAATATGTTTTTTTTCTGAATAAAGATTTCAACGAAATTGCATCCAATGAGCGTACATCTGTGATTTTTTATTGCTATGTAATTATATAAGATAGTAATTGCCAGTACCATTATGGAAATGTGAACACTTTATTGCTTCAATTTATATGGGCCTATGGGGGCCTAAGGGGCCATCATTACAGTCTGACACTAATGAAGTGATGTGGTCTGAGCTGAGGCACCACCTAGTGTCTTCACAAACGTATGGCATGTAATGTCAATTTGAGTTGACACATCTTTCTCCTGCTACACTGACAGGCTTTCACCGATATTTTTTTTCTTTATTTAGTCTGTTCCTCTTGAACTTCCTCCTTTTTTTTTAAGATTATTTTTTGTGGCTTTTCCCTTTATTATATAGTGACAGTGGAGGCGAACGCTCTTACTGGGTGAGCTAGAGGCCGCCCCTACAAATGTAATCTTGCTAGTATCTGAGCACTCTTGTTCCCAAATGAATCACATTCGCAGACTTTTTTTTCACAGCAGGAATAGCACAGGTGAAACCAATCACATTAAACCTGCAATTGATTTCGTGGCCACTTGGGGGCAGCGGAAACAAGTTGAACACAGCATCACCCCCCACGCAGCGCTGTGGAAATCGTTCTGGCAATGCAAGACTACGTTGATAATGGCGAACTGGTTAGCAATGGGTCACAGATTTCAGTGTAACACCGGCCCTGTGGGGATAGAGATTGTTGTGGATTTTTTTGGCATCTGTCGCTCAAGAATTATATGTGTTATGGACTTTTTTTTTTAAACTAAATTGAGCTCGAGGTTTTCAAAAAAAGTGGTGGGTACAAATGACTCATGACGAAATCTGGTAGGTACGCGTACCCACCGTCCCCCCCGAAATCGATGCCTATGGTCCGAGCAAGCACACCGGAAGTAGGGTGTTTGATCTAGAGGATGGATACCCAAACCGAGCCCATCGGGACCCGACGGGACCCGACAGTACCCGACGGGCCGGGCCGGGTTTGGACAGATATTTAGAAATTATGTTCGGGTTCGGTCACAACAGCGCAATAAGGCATTGAACATTTTAAATTTAAAAAAGCTTATTATGTGTGCGCGGCTGTGTTAATGTGCGCTTTTTGCCCCGTGTGCACTGATGCGCTCATCTGTTGACATTTCCGAATGCCTTCCTACAGTTGCTTAATAAAAGTGGGCTTTCCACACAAACAAACGTATGTGTCATTATTATGACCAAAAAAAACAAGATTTGAAGATTTGGGTTCGGTTACTGCTCTGTCGGACGTGGGGAAGGGCTTGGACAGAAAAATGCGGCCCGATCTGCACTCTAGTTTGGTCCCAGCACTTGCTTAATCTGGATCAACAATAGTACACTTCCAGGATAATTGCATCACATCCGGCGCCAACGGATGTCCCTTGCCTTCCGCTCTGTGTCGCCGTTCTCAAACTCCGTTCCCTTCGGGAAACAACAAAAAAACTTTGAGCTAGCAAGCTACATGCTGAAAATGGCATGTTTTGAAAATTTGGATTGTGCGACAAGGCAGGCCTGCTTGACTCGGGGAATGATTGTATTGTAAACATTTACAAATAATGTTTACAGCATTTAATATCTAACTGGGACATTTTGGAACCGATTGGTGGGATTGCTGTCAACGAAGTACACACGGCGATACATTGGTAATAGCAAATTACTTTTAACCAGTGTTGGGAAGGATACTTTCAAAACGTATTCTGTTACAGAGTACAGAATACATGCCCAAAAATGTAATTTGTAACGTATTCCGTTACGTTACTCAATCTGAGTAACGTATTCTGAATACTTGGATTACTTCCACATTCCACATTTCTTGTGGTCCAAGTCCTTCCATGCCTTTGCATCTTGGACGCGTTTTGATGAGCTTTTCTGTTGTTTAGACATAAAGTATTAAAGTATCCAAAGTGCACAACACTCCATTACTCCATTCAGTTGTTTACACTGAGTGCCTCCAATATGGCCGCGAATCTAGGTTACCACCCAGAAGGTGACGTCGATGAAAACCCTATATTGTATGAGGCGTTTTTCTTTTGTGCTGTGCACGTTCCACCAAAACAAATTGACCCTTCGCTAAGCCACGCCCGAAAACCAGCACAGGCCAATCGTGGCTTAGCAACCGTAACTAGGCGCGGGGGTCTGTCAAGCTTTCGAGCAAGGGAAACACCGTACACCGATTGTGCAAATCCAATACGCGGTATCCTAAAAGTTTGGACGGGGTGGTGGAATTTTTCCCTTCCCGAAACCTAAAACCCAAGGGGAGAAAGGCCGGGTGTGGATCAAGCAGTGTGGGAGGCCCCATTCACAACTAGCTAAATGTCGACAGTATTAACAAAAACACATACGTTTGCTCCAAGGCAAGAACACTCAAATGTTAGCTGGCCGGCGCAAAACGAACCTAGGGGTTAAATAACAGATGTGTACCCACTCTGTCACTCTCTGGGACATGTTTTCAAGCTAGCGCGGACCGCTGATTAGCTTACAACGCTAGTATTCGGGGCACAGGGAAAGTAAAAACAAATCGCTATTTATACCACTAAAAAGGCTCAAAATATCACCAAACTTCAACGGTAGCATAATGAGGGTCCCTACATGTTAACTGAAGCATTGAGAACTTTGTAAGTGTACAGACAGTTTATTAAAAAGATAGATTATAAAGACAGTCGCGTTCTCGTATACAGGCGGCCGCCGTCTTGGGAGCTACTGTCTTTCTGCCCCGAATACTAGCGTTGTAAGCTAATCAGCTAATCCAAACACATTTGATTAGCATGAAAACATGTCCCAGAGAGCGATCGAGTGGGTACACATCTGTTATTAAACCGTCCTTAAGATGATTAAAGGCAAGGCGGAGGCTCACTGACATACTTTAAAGTGCCCATATTATGAAAAAAACACTTTTTCTGGGATTTGGGGTGTTATTTTGTATCTCTGGTGCTTCCACACGCATACAAACTTTGAAAAAAATCCATCCATGCTGTTTAGAGTGAGATACGGTTTCTGAATGTGTCCTGCCTTTAGTCTCTGGGTGAGCTGTTCAAAATCGGCACGAGCTGGCTAACCGCAACCGTTAGCTCGTAGCATTAGCGTTAGCATTCTAACGCTAATGCTAGCATGCTACCTCATTCTCAAAAGCAAAGCACTGCTACAACACACACGAGTTCACCATAATCTACAAAAGAACTACTTACATGTGCGCCCTCATTTAGAAGTCTCCCAGCTAATCCTGCCTTGTAACTGACCGAAGTTGGAGAAACAGCCTTTCTTTTACTGTCTATGGAGCTAGCTAGCTGACATGATCTACATCTGAGCTACTGCACATGTGCGAGTGCAATTAAAGATAGTACAGAAGAAGAAGAAAAGAGGTCTCACTCTGTAGCTAAAACAGAGACCAGGTGAAAAGAGGATCTGCAGCAGTGAGAGAGAGCTGTGCAGTACAACAAAAATATGGTGTTTTTTGAAAATTAAACCATGTAAACCTATTCTGGTACAACCTTAAAATACAATTATGAACCTGAAAATGAGCATAATATGGGCACTTTAAAATATATTTCAGCATTTGTCGCTAAAAATACAAGCAGGAGAATGTTATCATTGCAAAGTGTTCAAGCTAATGTCTTGTGTTTATTCCACAAGATTTATGGATAAACTGTTTGATTTATAATTATTAGATTATTTTCAAATGTCACTTACCCTACTGTGCATGAACATAGCTGTTCCTCAATTTGTGTTTCCCATTTGAATGGTCAGCATATGAGGCGGCTCACATTATTGCATGACCTATAGGCTTTAGCTTCAATTTTGATGAAGTTATTCTCTCATCGGTTGCATATTATGTCGCGGCTATATCCCTCGAAGGCATACTGCATTCCCTTTTGTCTTGCTCTCTCAGATATTTCACCTGTTCGCCAAAAATGACTAATTATCTCCTTGGGAATGTCTGACACCGGCGCATACATACTGTAATGGACGTGCCAGGCACGAAAGCTTGACAGGCGTAGCAACAGTAACTAAGGAGGGCGGGGCTTAGCGAAGGGTCAATTGCTTCCTGAGACCATTTTGCAGAGCCACCGCATGGATGTATTAAGAAAACGAGCCACAGTCTCTACATCTGGAGCTTAGCGCCGCCCAAGACGATTGTGATTGGTTTAAAGAAATGCAAACAACCCAGAATGTTTTTTTTTTTCTCCTATCCTGGAATGTATGTGTGGTGTAGCCAGACCTTACTCCGCAGCGCTGTAGAGAGAGGTCTGGCAATGCGAGACTAGCACTTGTTTATAAAGGCAAGGCTAAAACAAGGGCATTGCTTCATACCTTAGAATGTTGTATTAAAAATGAATATAATGCAGTTAATGTTTAATAAAAACGGCAACAAGCAAATGTTTTTAATTAAGTTTATGGGTCACAGTATAGAAAACAGTATGTGACATCCTAACTTAAAACATCACTCAGAGACTGCAAATGTTCATTACATCTCTGCACAGCAGAGAAATATATGAGAGAATAGAGAAGGGAGAAAAACTTGGATAACTGCTCTGTAATAAATACAAGCGCAGATGTAGCCGATCTTTTTAAAGGTTAAGGATTAAAGACATGATTTAGTCTATTCTCTTCCATTTTTTTAATAAGAGACTGTTTTATAAGGCACTTGTAAATAATCTCCCAATACAACATACAGCACATATACTGTCTACTATTAAATGATTAAAGCTTGACAGCAAAGGAAACCCCACAAATGATCAGCATTACAAACGTTTTTCCTTCTATAACTTGTAGGCAACAGACACAAGAATAAGTACAGTTCAACAAGGAAACTGTAAAATGTAAATACTGATGATTTTGGCTACAAATATTTTGATAAATGTTCATAAAAATGGGTTCAGCAGACGTAGGCTAGTGTTTGAACAATGATTTCATCATTATTAACAGACTGCTGAGCACAAGTGCAGCTTAAATCAGATGACATGCACAACAGACCACAGCTAAGGAGGTTTACTCCGGATTTCCACTGAATGCAGAACGTCTGCAGACTAGCTCCGCTGCGGAACAGCTCCGTGCTCTGCCGTCCGTCAATACCCACCAGGTCCGGATTTGTTGCGGCACGGCTGCGGCCATGACTGACAGCTGAAGTCACGAGGACCCGCTAGATCTCGCGAATTCACGTAGACTAGAACCACAAAACCAACAACAGTTTGTTTCCATCCAGAGGAGAAGAGGGGAAACTACTCTGTGCTGTGTTTTCAAGGTGTAGTGCAGGGAAATATAATCTGCCGTGAGCACGGTGTATTTTATTTTGAATATTAACTGGATTTTTATTTTATTTCTGTGCTCGACTTCCTGTCCCGCACTTTCTGCCGAGTGCTGAATTGCTGCGGAGCTCTCCGGCGTCCGGCAAAAATAGAAGCTCTGCGTATCTGCTCCGGAGGGCTGCGGACCGCCGGAGCTGTGACGGAGTCGGAATGCAGCCGTTCTGCAGTCAGTGGAAATACACACACTGACTTTAATGGAAACCTAATGACTCCGCCGCCGTTCTGGAGCGGATCCGCAGCCGTTACGCATCCAGTGGAAATTGGGGGTTAGATTGTGTTTTTCTTACTTTAGTGTTAGGCAGTAAATTACTTATTCTAAAAACATTAGTTTGTGTTTCTCCCCTTTGTATATTTAATTTCGTTATATTGTGTGTTCTCACACATTTTGGCTCAAAAGCTATAAGAACGCAAACAAACACTCGCACAAGTCCAGATTTATAAGAGGACTAATACCACTCATGTCGGAGTACGTGTCCACCCTCTTAACAGTGTTAAGAAGAGTGATGTACAATCATTAATGTTCGTCAACTAGTATTATCGTACATCTTATTTCTTCCAGGAGGTGTGTTTGCCAGATCTCTACCCCCCCTCATGTGTCACAGTCTCTGCTTCAGTCTCTGAGTGTTGCTCTAGCTGAGCGGTCAGGAAGGGGTTGAAGAAGAAGTCAAAACCAAACTGCAGGGCACTCTGAACCGTGCGCCTCCAGTCGTGTTCAATCTTGAACTGCCTGCTGCTGGGCAATCGGGCATCGCCGCAAGACATGCAGTGAATGGCTTTCAGTTCAAACACGGGCCATTTGGAGCCTAAATGACCCTCCAGTATGGTGCTGAACTCCACCAGGCTCCCAGTTTTTAAGTATAAAAGCATAGACTTGAACTCATTACTAGCCCGCAGAACTATGTCCTTAGTCGCATCTTCGTCCTCTATGATTGTCCCGTTCTTGGTCTTCCTCTCCAGCGGCATGCCCATTGTGACTTCGAATTTGTATCGATCAAAGCGTTTGATGTGACATTCGTGCTTGGCCAGTTTTTTAAGTTTACAGAGGGGATCTTCTGGAGGAGGAGCGGGGGCAGGCAGAGGCTGGGGCTCAGCCGTGACGTTTTTCACCTCCTCACACAGAGGATACGGCTCACCATACAGGCACCGCATCCAGTTCCCCATAAATACAGGCAGCAGGTTGACAACCGACTGCGGCCCATTCTCAATTTCGGTCAGGCGGACGTATTTGAAGCGTCCAGTCCAGGTGACACGATGTCCCTCGAGATGAGAGCAGAGAATCTGAGTTTGGGCCATGTTGGCCTCTTTCCAGGCCAGAGGGCCGCAGAGGCTGCTGTACTCGGGCCACGTCAGGGTGGAGTTATAAACCTTCATGCCTTCAGACCTGTAGACGTACATCCAGCAGAAGAGCACCACCGCACTCAGCCAAACTAGGATGAGCTTCACGATGCTGCTCCGTGACAAAGACCGAAAAACCGCGATAGGGTTGAGGCTGAAGCGAGTCCAAAGCCTCAACACTACTGGCACGAAGCAAATTGTCAAGGTGACCACCATCTTGGTCACCTCCAGGGCGAGAAACCACTGCAGTAACTGGATGATGAGCATTGCAGCCAGGCCCAGTGAGAGTATAGGAAGGGCAAACAGGAAGAGGAAGTAGCCAACGCAGGTGCGGATGAGTCCTATTGCAGTAGCGTTATTAAGGAACACCAAGCTGAGCTCACACCAGGTGAAGCAAACCAGGTAAGGGACCAGGCACAGGTAGCTGCCCTTGTAGCCTCTCAGCTGGGCCATACGAAAGAGCAGATAGAAAAGGTGTACATATAGCAGACATGGCACCCCCAGATTCAATGCCACCATGTCCCCTAAAGGCACAGTGATGAACGTCATCCCAAAGACCCGGAGGAACCAGGGGAGGGAGTCTGGCAGGAGGTGGGTGAGGGAGCACACTCCGGAGAGGACCTCTGTGAGGAGGGCTTTACGAGCAAACAGCTGAGCAGAGGCTTGAAGGCTGAGGAAGGCGGTGACGGTGAAGAAGAGAGCGACAGCAGCCAACTCTGAGCAGGGGATCCAGGATTTATCAGCAACAGGGAAAGAGAAAACCACAAAGATCACTGAGAGCAGGAAGTACCTGGAACACAAAGGTACAGGATCTATTCATTTTGCTGCAGAAGCTTTTTTTGTTAAATTTGCACAATATTTGTATTTATCATCTTGATTTCATTCATTTTAATTTACATCTTTTCTACTTCTGTTAACAGTTCTCGTCTTTAAAACAAATGAGCCTAAACTGAAGCAGAAACTGCATGATTGTATCTACAAGACCGTGTCAAGTCTTAATCCTAAATGGAAATGTTATAGTCAAACTCATAAAACCTGAACAAAACCAACCTTTTTATTTTCAATCAAAACAGAGTAAACAATAAAAGGGAAGTAATGGAAAGAACATGTTGTCCATATGGCTTCATATGAATAGATGTTCTTACAGATAAGGCTCCAAGTGTGTCCATCCAAAGTTGGTCTCAGCCTGCTCCAGATCAAGACCAGGTTCAAAGTGAGTCAGCAGGTCTGTCAGGGCCCGGAAGTTTTCCCATGCTTTTGAATTCTGTAGAAAAATATGCTGATTAATTTGTTTACTTTTACCTCCTCAAATCTGTACACAAATCTAAAGGAAGTCCTCTGCTAAAAAGAAAAGCTTCCATTTACACAGATTCAATAAGAAAACAATACAACTGAGCTCTATACAAAAGGTACACCTTCAACAGGAGCCATCACTAACCTGAAACACCCGCAGTGTGCAGATGACCATGGAGAAGAATGAGAGGTAGAAGACCAGCAGAGGGATGAGGAAGATGAAGAACTCGATTGTGAGGTTGGAGATGATGAAGAAGAAGATAAGTGCGTTGACGTGGTGCGTGGGGATCAGGGTGCTGAGCCACTGCATGCCGGCCCGTGACGCCCAGTCGATGAGGTGCTCCTTGATCTCCAGCAGAGCGAACAGAGGGAACTTCAGCATCTGGGGGAACAACAGGAACAAAGGACTTTAGTTATTTAGAGAGCTGAAACAAAAATGAATCAGAAACCAGTTTGCTGATTGTCAAATATCAAACATTCACTGGTTGCAATGTGAGAATTTGATGCTTGTCTTTGTCATTTATGATAGTAAAGTAACAATGAAGTCTCAAAAAGCAAAACACATTTCTGAGTGGAGGGGGACCTCAAACACACAGAGAGCATAGAGCCTAATGGACAGCAGTCACATCCTTACACATTCTGAGAGCTTCCTACCTTTTGGTGTAAGGGCAATTCATCTGGATTCTTCACTACTACATCATCGTCATCATCATCATCATCACCACCTGCTGCATTCATGACTGGTGAAGGTGCAACACCCTGAGCGTACTTCTTAGTCATCTCAACAAAGTCGTCAAGACCCACGTGGCATCTGGCTACAAAGACATACAGAAGACATACGTTACAAGCACATTTAAATCTGAAAGTTCCTTTTTTCCTATTGTAGCTGTGATTTCATCTCTTAAAACTTGAATACACAAAAATAATGTTTTTACTCTCCCCTTAGGCAAGAGGAATAAACTACAAAGTAAAAATTGTATTATCAAACTTTTTTTTTTTTTACAAGTTGGCGTTGTTGTTTTCTTTTAAACCACACACACCTTCACTGGTGACCATATTCTCCAGGACTCTCCTCTGTTTCTTGGCAGAGCTGTTTAGTGGGCCTGGGGACACTGGTTTGCCTATAAATGGAGGGTAAAACAAATCTCCTTAACATGCAACTAGTCTGTATTTTTTTTACCTCTTTAAAACAATCTGCAGCATGTTGAGTATACTATTATTACTACACAAATGTTTTAATAAGCAACAAAACTGTACAATGGCAGTGTGTTAAATTACAATACATCTCCTCCCGTACCCAGCTCTGTGTGGACGTGTTCAACGTTCTCGAGCATCTCAGATACAGCCACCGACTTCTTCCTCTCTGGGTTCAACTTCCAGTACATTAGCAGAGCTGCTTTCCTGACTCCTCTCTCAAAGCGCGTCTCCGTACACAACTTCTTCACCTCCTCAAAGTTCTCCAGAGTGATGCCTGAAAGAAAGAACACGTGTGCACCCTGATGACGGACAACTATTCTCAGCATCAGTTAAAGGGTAACCAAACCAATGATACTACAATATTTTGCTAATAGCCATAGATTGAGGGTAGCAGTGGGAGATGTTGGTACCTTTTCTGGAGGCTAAGCACTGCTGCAGCTGTTTGACGGCGTCCTTGCGGCCTTGTTTAGCAGCCTGGACTAGCCAAGTGACCGCTGTACAGTTGTTCAACTCCTCATCTCTTTCTTCTGCCAGCGCCAGAAAGTAAAGACCCATCTGGACGGACGGACGGACGGACGGACGGACACACACACACACACACACACACACACACACACACACTTAGACTTGCGAGGCAAGCATTTCTGTGACTTTGGACTGATGATCTGTCTTTCCCATCAAATGTCCCTCTAAAATAACATGTATCATTATTTGGCTGATCTGTTCTGTGCCCACCATATGGTCATTAAGGCCAATAGTATTTGCAATATATTCATCGACACTGACCTTGATCTGTGCTTTAGCATCTCCTGACTTTGCTCTCTCCTCCCAATCCTCAAGACTGACCTCTTCTGGCTCTTTTGAAGGAAACAAAACAGAGAATTATTTACAAAAAAATCCAACAAAATGCCTGATTGCGTAACATTTGTGGCCGTTATTGATTTAGTAAAGTACCTCTTGTGTAGACAGGTGGATAACACAAAGGGACAGTTAATTCAATATTGATTTCTTCTTGTGGGATGTAAAGATTTGAACTGAACATTAAAAAGATATGTCTTTGGTCCCAGTTGCAGCTGTTCTTGACACAGCAAGTGTATTTGTACGGCACCTTTCAACAACATGAAGACAAGATATAAAAAAATAAAATAAAAAAAAAACACCAGACAAACTAAACTTGCGCGCCTAAGACACACACCCACAAACATGTCTTCCTGACCCAGCTGTCTAATCACGACACAGTCAGGCGAAAGCAGAGCGTCCGTTACTGAAACTGCTGACCAAGCTGTTTCCATTTCAAGTTGTGTCTACAACGAATAAACAATACGACTGTGAAAACACTTTACCTTAAACTAAATCATTTATTTTTCATGCCTATAGGCTGAAGTTGAAGAAAAACTGAGATTTTATCTTCATTTCTTCAGGTGACTAAAGTATAATCACAGTATTTTTTCACTCTTCTTTGGTTTTAAAATACTCTGCATATGGAAACAGTCGGTGTGCCAGTCAGTGGCGTGAGTGATCCTCGGCTGAAACCCTAAAATAACAGCAGCTGCTAGCTTCCCTGATGTAACGCACACGCTTACACAGTGATGCCATCTGTCTCCCATTTTTACTTTCATTTGCTACATTATGATTATCTAAACAACTGGACACATGGTGCATGGCGTGTATTTCTTTTAGAGTGTGAGTCCAAACTGTGGTCCAAATTAAATGACTGAGGTGTTAGATTTCACACGTTCCAGTAATACTCCATATTTACATATCTAGACGTCACCGCAAAGCCATGCAACAATTTAAAATGTGATATTCCCAGTGCAGCTAACAGATCTCACACTAACGACTACGAGTTGAAATGGTCTGAAAAGACAGGTTTTTTTTTCCATTAAGTCAGCAGAGTGGGAGGGGCAGATTTACATGTGGTAAATGTCTATGGTTGTCATGGAGACACTGCAGTACACACAGTAAACTGGGAGGGTTGCCTGCACTGATTGGTGGAGAAGAGGAGAGTGAGACAGTGAAGAAAAGGTTTTGTAATAAAAAGTGTAAAAGGTCAAAGCTCAGAGTTTGAGTCTCACCTGGTTCTGGTGTGGGAGGAGGCTGTGGAGCCATGGCAGCAGCTCCAGCAGCTGTAGATCCAGTCGGGCGAGTCTGCGTAGAGGCTGCATTAAGCTGAGATCTGCCCACCTGAGAGGGGCTCCTGATGGGCTGGTGGAGAGGGGAGGCAGGTGGTGTGGACAGAGAGGAAGAACGGGAGGAAAGACCAGGAGAAATCCGAGGGGAGGCGATGGAGGGAGAAGGTGACGGTGTGGTTAGAGGTTTTGACATGGTGAGTTTAGGTTTAGGGCGTTCGGAGGTTGGTGCGGTCGTGGTAGAAGATGAGCTGGAAGAAGAAAGGCCTGACCTCAGGATGGAGGGAGATGAGGGGCTGGGTTTTGGGGTGGCTGGGTTGCCGGTCAGCGACGGATCCATGGCTGAAAATCCCATCAGACAACAAATCAGTCAAAAAGAAAACTCTAAGGTTTAAGCACACGTTCAAGAGGAGAGGGCATGAAGGAGAAGGAAGGGACAGCTGTTGTGAAACAGCCTTTCCTCTTTTCATTTCAACACGCCCCGTCCACAAACCAGTCACTGAACCCCCTCACAAAAAAAAACTATAGGTCAGTGAAATAATATGGATAAATCAAAATATCACATTTTGTGTGAGGATATTGTATTGATACACCAATGCCAAATAGTGAAGCAAAAATGGCATACAAAAAATTATGAATTTTATGAATGTTCTAAGTCCAAGTAGCTGCAATTTGCAAAAAAGAAAGCAAGACCAAGATGAGAAAACTAGAGTTTATAATATTAGATACAAGCTACAAGGTCTTTCTGATGGAAACATGACTTAATGTAAAGATAATAAACGTACAGCTTCAGCGTTAACACAGTACTACGTGCCAGCAGATTTTCATTCTAACTCAACAACTGATAGCAGATGAGTCATTAGGCTGGAGAAGTGTTTGCTTGAACAGTATTGGCCTGCAGAATGATCTGCCTCCACATAGCTGAGTATTGACCTGTGCTGACTTTACAGCCTAATTCCTTTTTACTTAACGGTTAATATCCTTACTAAAAAATCCATGTTGTGTTTGAGTTTAGTTTAGTAAAGCTGTGTAAAACCTTTTGGCATGTGGTCTGCAGTCTATTTTAGACATATGAAGTGAGCCCTGAGCAGCTATATTGAGAAGGTGACATATCCTTAGGAGAACCCCCCCCCCCCTTGGCCAGTAAGAAGAGGCTCCAATGAAACTGATTTAACCTGTGGAGTGGACATGCAAAAATCCTAATTTAGCTACAGTTTATACACGTTTTCTACAAATGTAATGCACGTGTTTATACAGCGCCACAGTCATCGTGTAATTCATCGACAAAATAGCTGACAGTGACAGATGTAGCAGGTAGCTAAAATAACCGGTGGTTTTGTTGCTAATATGCTAACATGTCAGTACTGTCCGCTCACCTTTCCCACGAACACACCAGTTTATTTGAAATCCTCCAAGTTAAATGGACTCGAGAAATATCTCAGTTTCTTTGCTATTCAGTGTCCCAAGTCATTCTTCCCTTTCGCTTTTGTAAAATCAGCCTGTCCGATGGCTCTTTGTGGTCAAACTCAAAACACACAACGTACAGGAAAGTCTGCTGTCAGCTGCTCCACTTGGCGTCAACGCCCACTACGTATTCTGCGTTTTGTGATTCGACAAAGCTCCTTTTTTTTTAAGTAAATTTGATTGGCTGTAAAGGTAGGAAGTTAAAATAAATTATCTCAGCCAAGAGCAATCAACCATCGATATGCCTTATTTAGCGTTTTGATGAATACAATGTAATATCTTGAACAGTTTTTTAAAGTTGATTGGACATATAACACCGGTTTAAATTCTAAAACATGTTATATTTAATTGAGATTGAAGCTTTTTAACGTCTGCTTTGTTTTAAATCTGCTTTGTTTTCTGCAACAACGTAATACAGGTTTTCTACCAGAAGATGGCAGTACACGACATGTTTTACAGTAATTTACAAACGTGGATACATATTAAAATAATTCATATTATTTTTCTTGAATATTTCACAATCTTTAAAATTACATAAACGAAAATCTAATTAAAAAAATTAACCTGCCAATCTATATTTTTGTTGTCTTTTTTTCCCTTTTTATTTCCGTTAGCTTTGTGCAGTCCATGCTCTATTATTGTGTATTCATATTTTTATGATAAATGTAATATAGAATTACACTGCATTTTAGTCAATGAGGTTTAGAGTAAAATAAGCAGTAACATTTTAAAGCCAAGTTGGCTGTGGGAACATAGTATTAGCACATTTATGTGTCATTTAAGAATTTAAATTGGTCTAAAAGGGTTACAGTGCTGGAACCTATGATTCCATGTAATTTAGTTTTCTTTAGGACAACTATGTTTAATCACATCCAAACTCTGCAGTATGATTTGCTCATAGAGTACAGGCAAATGCAGTTCAAGTTATTTATTCAGCAAAACAAACTAAAAACTATGACAGCCTGCCTCTAAATCTGTGATTTGGGTGTAATATTTCTGCCAGTTCTACTCAGTGACAACAATATAGGCCTATTTATTGTGCCCAAACATAAGGGTATGTAACGATGCTCGGGAGTATAGCTTGTTGCACGCATAGGCCTACAATGTACAATGCAACCTGCCATAAGGAGCACGAGAAAGAAGAAAGGAAAGGAAAACATTATTAAAAGAGGGGGACCCAGGCGAAAAAGGAAGGAGAGCAGACAAGGATTTACAAAGAGAGTAAACAAACGGGCTCGGGGACAAGAGTGAGATTGAGTTTTAGTCTGAGGGTGTAGATACCACATTGTGGGAAAATGAGGAAATTGGGGCAGTAATTGCTTAACTGCAGCTGCATTGAAGCAGTTATGTAAATGGCTCTCGATTAGTAGATTAACACAATCCAGTTGAGCGGATAAGCATGACCCTTATACTGGTTTTCGTCTTTCACATGCACACCTTCAATCTATATTAGGCACTCTGTCTTTTAAATGGACTTAGACACACATGCATTCACAGACGCAATTCCCATTTAAATTAGGCAAAGCAGCTCAAACAAGCTTTTTGTAATAATGAGCTTGTTATGAGTCCAAATCTTTTGATTATGCAAATCTCCAACTAGCTGCAGGTTTGGACCATGATGTCTTTACTTAAACATTGAAACAAGCTGGTCTTTTTACTTCAGTCTGCTTGTTTTCTTTCTCCATATCCAAAGTAGTCATGACTTATTCTACAGCTCAAGTGATGGAGACTTTCCCATCATCTTTTCTAATATATCTCACAAGCCTACTATGTCATTTACACTTATTAAAACACAACATAATAGAGAGGGTTGAGTCAACCCTTGTTATACAGTGCAGGCCTCACCCACGGTCTCACCCGGCATTACCAATGACTAACAAAAAGAGAGACCTGAGGAGGTATGGTCAGTAACCATAGCAACCAAAAGGGTTATATGAGAACCAACATTGACTGCAGTAAAGATGAGTATTTCCATCACAAATGCAACCTAGTAGCTATTGTGACCTTAAAAGTTTCTCTCTTCAGGCAAATGGGATGTAATGCTGGATGGACGTTAGCCAGCTGCTACTTTGGTCAAATTCCTTCTAATCAAACAAGCTATGTATTCTATAGATATAATACCAGCTGGTTTATGTTATGCTACTGATATACGAACAGACAACCTGTTGTCATTTACAATCAGCTTCATATTTCACTTTGGGGAAATTCTCAGACAAGGAGATAATCCAACTCTTGTAATGTTGGTGCCACTGACTAATCGTCTTAGAACATGAACCATCTTTTATACAAGCCTGTTAACTCTTAAATGCTTAAATCAATGGCACTTCCTACACACTTTTTAAGTGTGGAAAACTCAACTCAACTTCTTGTGGCTTACAGTGGGGCAAAAAAGTATTTAGTCAGCCACCAATTGTGCAAATTCTCCCACTTAAAAAGATGAGAGAGGCCTGTAATTTTCATCATAGGTACACTTCAACTATGAGAGACAAAATGAGGAAAAAAAATCCAGAAAATCACATTGTAGGAATTTTAATGAATTTATTTGCAAATTCCTCTGGAAAATAAGTATTTGGTCACCTACAAACAAGCAAGATTTCTGGCTCTCACAGACCTGTAACTTCTTCTTTAAGAGGCTCCTCTGTCCTCCACTCGTTACCTGTATTAATGGGACCTGTTTGAACTTGTTATCAGTATAAAAGACACCTGTCCACAACCTCAAACAGTCACATTTCAATCTCCACTATGGCCAAGACCAAAGAGCTGTCAAAGGACACCAGAAACAAAATTGTAGACCTGCACCAGGCTGGGAAGACTGAATCTGTAATAGGTAAGCAGCTTGGTGTGAAGAAATCAACTGTGGGAAAAATTATAAGAAAATGGAAGACATACAAGACCACTAATAATCTCCCTCGATCCGGGGCTCCACGCAAGAGCTCACCCCGTGGGGTCAAAATGATCACAAGAACGGTGAGCAAAAATCCCAGAACCACACGGGGGGACCTAGTGAATGACCTGCAGAGAGCTGGGACCAAAGTAACAAAGGCTACCATCAGGAACACACTACGCCGCCAGGGACTCAAATCCTGCAGTGCCAGATGTGTCCCCCTGCTTAAGCCAGTACATGTCCAGGCCCGTCTGGAGTTTGCTAGAGAGCATTTGGATGATCCAGAAGAGGATTGGGAGAATGTCATATGGTCAGATGAAACCAAAATAAAATAAAACTCGTTGTGTTTGGAGGGGAAAGAATGCTGAGTTGCATCCAAAGAACACCATACCTACTGTGAAGCATGGGGGTGAAATCATCATGCTTTGGGGCTGTTTTTCTGCAAAGGGACCAGGACGACTGATCCGTGTAAAGGAAAGAATGAATGGGGCCATGTATCGTGAGATTTTGAGTGAAAACCTCCTTCCATCAGCAAGGGTATTGAAGATGAAACGTGGCTGGGTCTTTCAGCATGACAATGATCCCAAACACACTGCCCGGGCAACGAAGGAGTGGCTTCGTAAGAAGCATTTCAAGGTCCTGGAGTGGCCTAGCCAGTCTGCAGATCTAAACCCCAAAGAAAGGAGTTGGGAGGGGAGTTAAAAAGTCCGTGTTGCCCAGCGACAGCCCCAAAACATCACTGCTCTAGAGGAGATCTGCATGGAGGAATGGGCCAAAATACCAGCAACAGTGTGTGAAAACCTTGTGAAGACTTACAGAAAACGTTTGACCTCTGTCATTGCCAACACAGGGTATATAACAAAGTATTGAGATGAACTTTTGTTATTGACCAAATACTTATTTTCCACCATAATTTGCAAATAAATTCATTAAAACTTGCACAATTGGTGGCTGACTAAATACTTTTTTGCCCCACTGTATGTCCCTTCTTCAGCTGCCAGTCCTCTATGTATTGATCTGTAGCTATTTTTAGGCCTGTGTGGAAAAGAAGAAGCAGAGAAAGAGGAAAATAAGTAAAAGAAAAGATGAAGAATATGAATAACTGTATGCATAGTGGCCTTTGGTCCCAACCCTTTAGGTCTGGGATCATGTTAATTTTGAAATGTGTTGTATTTTGTCTTAAAGGGGTTCTCCGGAGATTTAATATTGCACTATATTTAATATTGGGTTTTTTAATTGTCAAAATTGAAGGAGCAGAGGCCAAGATATCCTGACTTTTAGACTCTAGTAGGCCAACCCAGTCTCACGGCAGTTCGTGAAATGGTCACGTTATTTAATCTATTGATTCATGTACACGGACAGGTTTAAGTCGTTTTTTTCGTGGTGGTCAGCACGTTATTTAAACTAATGTATTTCAATGGAAAGCATCTTTCGTGATCACAGCACGACTACGGTAGCGAGTAGTAGGAAAGGCCGAAAATCCACACAGGGAGGTTGGTTGGGGTGTTTGGATGGGTCAAACAACACAGGACTTTCACCCCGGAGACTGGGGATCGTATCCCACGTGTGGCGTTTCATTACCCCGTTGTTCTTTTCCTAAACTCAACCATCCCGTTGTTGTCGCACGTCCCCCAGAGACCGCGGATCGTGTCCCGGCGTGTGACATGTCCCTTCCCCGTTCTTCTTTATCTAAATCCAACCTCCGTATAGATCCATAGATAGATAGACCCATTACGTGCTGACCACCACGAAAAAAACGACATAAACGTGTCCGCGTACACGAATCAATAGATTAAAAATAACGTGACCATTTCACGAACTGCCGACCGTGTTGCAACCGTAGGCCTATGGTCGAGCTCCAGAAATGCTGGATCCTACATCCCTCATAATGCAACTCAACAGTGTCTTTTATTAGACTCTAATTGCCCTGCCTCTTAAATGTCCAACCCAGAGCCACAGAATACATCTTGGAGATAGCACTCCATTTGACAAGTAAACTAAACTTCAAAATTGGTGGAATGCCCTTTAATAAGATATTAAAACAAAGGAAAACATCCTTTCAGTTAAGTCCTAAAAATGGCACAAAGCAGGGATAGAAATCATTACATTTTTTGTGTAATGTGGCTCACAATACTTGCAGTCACGTAATCACTATATTATTATGATAACGTTATGGTGACAAATGGAACATTTTACAATACATTGTTTATCTATATTTCAGGCTACTGGAACTACACTGTAATTCTAATACAGCTCTATAAATCTCCTTGTTGAGTCATACTAATTGTACTGTGGCTACATTATACAGCTTGTATTATGATTCTGGGTGTAGGCAGTCATAGTGTATTTGGACAGCAAAGTACTAGACTGTCTAATGGAACATTTAACAACTTTTCCAATAAACACATCATAGCTTAACCAGAAGGTCAGAAACAAAGAAGAATCTGTGTCACTAAATGCTTTACAAACCAAAAAAGGTTCACTTCACACACAGGGTTGTCATCTTGTTATGTTTGTTATGAATTAAGGTTTTTGGGGATGCACCATGGACCATCAGGCTCAGATTTTTTAGTGACTAACAGTGGTGACTCATGTCCTGAAACCCTAATTACCTACATATGAAAGTTTTACGTCACCACAAGCACTCCAGACTGGGGGCTTGGGGTTACACTGTGGAAAATAGGTCAGTTTGGTGACGGGCTTCAGAAATGGATGCAAAAGTGTCTAATGTTTTTTATCTATATGCTCAAAATAAATGCTGTATAGATGGAACATTAGCTAGATCTATTCCTCATGTGATCCTCTGGCCCCTTCTGAATACCAAAGGCGGGCTCTAAAAGCTATAATAAGTTTAATCTGTCAGGAGTCCTGAATATGTTAAGCTTATTATGGACAGCTCTCATGGATATTCAGAAAACCTAAGATGATTATGTTAAGTTAATAAAAACAGTGACTCCTGTTACTCATAACTGGGCCGAAGAGATGGAAATAGGCTGACTGACTAGAGATTGTTTCTTTCTTCCCATGAACAAAAATCTGTGATTAAGATGCTTGTATAACTTGACCATTCAGTGTAGTCAGTAAGCTTTCTCTATGAAGCATATAACAGACTCAGAATGCGTTTTACCTATACCTACCGTCACATTTAAACTATCACTTAACTATCACCAATATTATCACCTGAATCTTATAACACCTCGGGTTGTTCTCTTATCACAAGATATCACAAGGCCTAATCACAAGGTTATTGTGACGTCAAAGAAAATAAAGTTTCCTTCATCCTTTTTCTGTGAAATCTCCTGTTCAGAGAGAGCATGATGCAAATACAGAAAACCCACTAAATGCCATGCTGCGGAGAACAGTAAAGATACCTCGGGCAAAAATAATTAATAGAAACACTCATTACCGCTCTCTGGCACACATTCACTCTCTGAATTAATCTTTCACCAAAACAAAGCAGGACACACATCCCTCCCTCTCCTCATCTCTCTCTGCCTGCAAACACAATGTTTTTTCACTTTATCTCTCCATCTGGGTGTCTGTTTGCTGGCCTCAGCAGGAACCTGAATGGAGTGCAGCTTAATACTCCAAACCCACCCCCTTTGCTTCTCTGCTTTACCTTACTCAAAAATGTCCCATACATATGAAGAGCACAAGCCTATACCTGGAAAAATGCCCACTGGGACTCCAATTCTGGATGAGTGAGTGATCACTGCAGGAGAAGACATGATGTAGACAATTGAAACTAATCCATGACTGTGTGCTCTTCTTCCTCTACTTCCTGGTCTACGTTGCCCTGCAGCAATGGGCTGCATATGCTGCATCTATGAAAGCTGTGATCATGTGTGTGTGGTGCTACTTGTGAATGGCAGACAGGCAGGCACAGTGTGGAGAGGCAGGCAGCTGTGCGTAAGTAATGCATCCTCCAGAATCTGGGTCACACTCACGCCACTTTCATATTGTCAGATTTTTTTACCCAGTTTTATAATTTGACGAGTCATATTGTCCTAGATGAATATACCGAATTAGAAGGCCTGCGCTACCTGTAATTGAAGTTTTCAGTTACAATGCATCACAGTTACACAGAAGAAGAAGATATACACAGTGAGTTTTTTTTTTTATTAATGATGATGATGCTGATGCTGATGCTGATGATGTGTATCCTTTAATAACCTTTAAATATTATTTAGAACAATGATGGCTGGCAATAGTGGTTCTTATTTGGCCTAAAATATATTGGTAGCCTAATCATCATCATCACCTCATCTTGAAAATGTACACAGCACATCGGGTACAAAACAAGTACACAATACAAGATAAAGGAGTGCTGATAGCATATCCCACATAATAGTGTAAAAGTATTCTTACAATAAAATATATTAAATAAGTAAAATACATTGACAATGAAATGAAAGACTGTTAAATATGAACAAAGTAATACATTGCAGCTAAAAAGGAAAACATAAAAAGATATTTTAGCTTTATAAAGACATAATTTGTTGCTATAAGTAACCAGTCAATAGAATATATTGTTGAGTTTTTTTTTTAAATTTGACAATAAACATCTTTATTCACACACAGAAATGTCGGTTCCCAATCTTCTTTCCATCCTTTGTTAATTGAGTTGAGCTAAGAACTTACTTCTTAATTGCTCTTACAGACCATAAACGCAATATCTCTTTAAAATAATTATCTTTTTGTGTGAGTGGTTGGTAGTCTGTACCACGTACGCCCTGACGACGTACGTTTCTCCCTCACCGGCGGCGTGTCCACGCATTAACCGCGCGCGGTGTCATTCTTGAACACGCAGTCAGGTGTCGCGCTTCTATCACGCTACCGGCGACGCCCGACCGGCGTTTTTCCCCTCCCCATGTTCACGTCGACACGGGCATCGAAACGGTATTAATTATTTATCTCATGTGTGTGAAATGTATAGGAACGGATGACGTCGTGCGTGCACTCAAGTGTGTGTGGGCGTGGATGAAAATGTCAATGTGCGGCGCGAGAGAAGGAGAAGCCTGAAGCTGAATCTGCAGCTAGAGGATAATATCACTGGGGGAAACACAACTTAAGCCGCTGTGTTAACTGCTGGAAAATGTTTGTGATATCTGAGGAATAAAGTTGTAAACGGTCGCTGTTTGCAGTTAGCTGAGCTCGGCATATTTGAAGAGCTGGAGGGGAGTTAATTCAGCTCGTCACTCACCCAAGCCTCTCTTCCTGAATGGGAAGCAAATAAGGCAGCGACGCTTCTTCAATATCAGGCCACTTGCGACCACCGGACCTCCATTTCAGGTAAGTTTGCTCAGTCTGTGATGATAGACAACAGACAGGACAGATAGACAGGGATGTGAATTTTGTCTGTATCGTTCGTGAACCTGTGTGGCATCTCTGCTCGACTCTGCCAGCTAGCCAAAGAGGAAGTATGCAGCGTGATGATAACGTTACCCGACACGAGTGATTAACATTCAACTGCTTTTACGGTTCTCGACTTCTTGATACGTTACTTAGCCGTTAACGTGCCGATGTTTCTTCCTGTGTCCTGCACGATATAAGAGAGGCCCCCGGCTCCTGGTGGAATTTGGACTACATTAGTCTGTGGTCACACCAGTGCAGCACGGTGGAAATGCTACATAACAGTGCCTTAAACAGAAACACCAAGACATTACAGCCTGAGTGCAAGGACATCCGACCTCTGTGGCTGGAGGATGCTGCAGCAGCCCCCATGCATATCCGTGGGGTGTGGTTGGCGAGCTGGACAGGCATGCTGTCAGCAGTGTAAAAGCGCTCCCTGGAAGCCCTCTAGCCTATAATCTCCCATTTGACAGCTCATTAGAGAGCTGGCCACATCGCATAAAGCAATCCCCAACATCTCCACCATAACCCTTTTACCACACAGTCCTCTGCCATGAATGTAGGCTACTGCCCCTCTGCTGTGTTTACCGGCGGGGTCTGTCTGTCTGTCATAACAGCTCTGCAGCTGTAGCGGGCGGCTCCAGAGGCTCGTAAATCTGCCCCAGTGGACAGCCAACATGTGTTGCACACTCACTTCTGTTTGATCAGCCTGCTCAGGGCATACTGTAAAAACGATGATGCATGCTGTGCTCATTGTAGCCCTATGTGTTGTTTTAACTGATCCTATAAGTAAGGGATGGCTCTCATGCAGAGATTGGAACAACATTATAATTATTATTGTGACAGGAAGATGGGATCACTGTCTATTTATGATTTTTTTTTTTTTCACCCTGACCTCAAGCTGTCAGTCTACTATGTTAGGTATAACATCAATGAATACAGACATTCATCGGGACTCCTGCTTAAATCATAGTTCCCCCCTTTTTTCCCCCTCACCCCTGCCTTTATCCACACTCCTCTCCCTAACTTAATTCTTCCCACTTATTCTTCATTCATAATCCTATCTCTGCCTGCATACCCTTGCTTTCCTGAGCATAACTCTTTGAGTAACAGGCTGTTATCAAGATAATCCCTGTGTGCATACCTCTCTCATTGCTTCACTTTTTTCTTTATAACCCTCTCTTGAAGGCATAGGGTAGTTCACACCATATTCTTAATGTATAGATTGAGACAGATGGAATAATACTGTGCATTAATGTTTATGTGTAAGTCAGTGGGTAAGTAGTAACTAGACAATTCTGATTAATGTGCTGTTTACTCATAGAGAGAGGCAAGGTTAATCACATTTCTGACTGCGCTATCATGTCTTTCTGAGGGGAGAGAGGCCATCACTGCTAACATACACCGATGCACCCAGGCATGCAAAAGCATACATGCACATAGATGTAGGCTACATGCACAGATCAAAAACACACCTCCATCAATGCATGACAAGGATGGCCAAATTCGTTCATTCGTTGGTACTAAATCTAAACCCTGAGCAATAAAACTAACAGCAGAGACACAGCGTGACAGAGAGACTTATTGTTTATCTTTTTTGGGTTGACTAGTCAATGGGGTCAGTAACTTGTAGTCATTCTGCTGGCATAGTAGTTTGTAGGTCATATGCTGCACTTGGCTGGGTTACTCAGCCTCTCAGTGGGATCTTTACAGTGTCTTTGGAGTATTGCCAGGTGTGTGTGTGTGTGTGTGTGTGTGTGTGTGTGTGTGTGTGGTCAGACCTGTTCTGACAATATACACTGCTGATGCAACCACAATGAGAATATAGTGTGTTGTGTCCGTATATAAGCCTATGAGGCATTGTAACGAATGTGCCATATAACAGGAGTATATCTCAGTTGGTCCTCACCCTCACTGTTGGATTTTAATCTAGACAGAGAAGCAATGAGTCTTTGTTTAGCTCCTATTTGCAGCTCTTTTATATATTTATTGGGCCTGCATGTCTCACTGAAGTCTAGTTAATGTTTGATACTATGTGAGTGTGTGGTCTGTCTAGCTTCGAGGAGGTCCATCTGTTAGTGTGTAATAAGCTTGAGTTGTGACCATTGCAAATACTGGGTATTGGGTCTGTCTACCCAACATTTTGTACTTCATTTATAACCCATAAAACACCTATAATTAAAATATATATACAGTATACTTAACCTCTGCTAAAGACCAAAGTTAGCATTTATAGTGCATTATTACATTTTTATATGGCTTAATTTTTCTGATGTCTATCAAGGACAGGTTTATTTCAAGCCTATAATTTTACTGCACTTGTCTTGTTTTAAATAGATGACTTCATTAATAAAAACTTAATATGACTTTTGAGGGGTGATAAAGTCACTTAGAAACAGTTAGTGTGTGGAGAGCAATTTGCATTTTAATAGGAAGCAACTAGAACTGAAACAATGGACCTTTTTCACAGCAGACATTTTGACTTGTCATAGTAGGAAAAGCACAGCTGAAAGTGATAACCTTAACGATGGCTCAATTCCATCAAGTGTCCCAGTAAGATATTTCAGTGAGTCAACATGCACAACACCAGGGCCTCTCCTAAGTGGAATGCAGCCATCATTAATGGTTTTAAATACACCTGTGCTTTTCCTACTATGACATGTCAACATGTCTGCCGTGATAAAGGTCTCTTAGTCGTTTAATCTGTTAGGCGAACGGACAGAAATGAATCGGCAACTATTTTGATAATCTGTTTATCATTCGAGTTACTTTTCAAGAAGAGATGCCAAACATTTGATGGTTGCAGCTTTTTCATTGAGGAATTGCTGCTTTTATCTTTGGGGTTTGAACTGTTGGGTGAACAAAATAGTCTGAGAAAGTATGATGGCCATTTTTCGCTATTTTCTGATGGTTTATAGAGCAAATGACTAATTATGATCGGCAGATGAATGAGTCCTGGATGCAGCAATATAGGACGAAGTGGGAAAAAAACGTTTTCTTTTTAAAACCTGCCACTATATGTTATTGCCAACTGGCGAGTGGACATTTTTCTTCTTGTTTCAAACAATCAGTCTCCAGCTGTTGAAGTAGGTTACTTAAGAATGTACTGCCCTACCACCCCCTTTTTGCCCTGCACCTCACCGGTGGGGATGTGCACACTACCACTACTGCCCTACCACTGTCCACTATATTGTACAGTTCACTGCTGATGTTTATTGCAAAATTCCTATTACAAAGAAGAAAACAAACGTCATGTTCTACATTTAAATCTTCCAACTAAAAGGCAAAGCATAGGAACACCAATCTGCCAGTGTA